>NC_048303.1:78179984-78310081 GCF_013100865.1 Trachemys scripta elegans
GGGGGGGGGGGCAAAATTGTTTTTGCTTGGGGCGGCAAAAATCCTAGAGCCAGCCCTGTAAATAGCATCAGGGTTGGGGTTGGTCCTGGAAATCAAAACTGGCTCCATGATGCCTTCCCATTTGCCTGCACTGAGTAGAGCTCTGCTGCAAGAGAATCTACCCTATAATTTTTTATGACTCCTGCATATTGGGAGAGACTCTAAAGCAAATATAATGTTCTTGGTCACATCTCTCTTCAGGATTCTATATCTATTTCCTCTATATCTTTGCTTTTCATATATTGCCCATTGCATGATCACTGAGCATGTAGGTGAGGAAATAAAATTCAAAACTAGACAAGAATTGTCAGACAGTGCAGGTACTGGTACCATGAGGTGTGATCTACAATGGCCTGAGAGCCTGTTGCAATTATATGCAGCAGCCCTCTGCTGTCCCCACAACTTGTAAGGGTCCCAATGAGTTCCTCTGAGGCTGTCACTTGTAACAGGATGCATTGTTATCCACAAACCTTACTCTTCTCCTCTCCCTCTCCCCTCCACCTTTAAAGGAGCATGTTTTGGGAAGTGTCTTCTTCCCACTATGGGTTTACAATAAGAATATGATGTGGCCCTTAAGTTGGAAAGGTAGATAAATAAGATGACCTCAGTATACATCCTTGATCCTACCATGTCCTTGAGGAGCTTCTATTAGGGTGAAATTTAGGTTACTATAGGCTTATATGCATAAATTATTCAGCATAAGTAATTTATTTCATTATTTATACTTTTTAGATTTTAATTATCAGGGTTTTTACTTCATTACCTACTAACTGTCATCTGTAACCTATCATTTAAATTAGCTTCTGTACCAAATGACTGGAGGATAGCTAATGTGACGCCAATTTTTAAAAAGAGCTCCAGCGGTGA
This sequence comes from Trachemys scripta elegans, assembly GCF_013100865.1. Lineage (NCBI taxonomy): Eukaryota > Metazoa > Chordata > Testudines > Emydidae > Trachemys > Trachemys scripta. The sequence continues at coordinate 78,180,891 of NC_048303.1, forward strand.
CCCTGGCAACTACAGGCCAGTAAACCTCACCAGGCAAATTGGTTGAAACTGTCAGACACATAGATGAACATAATTTGTTGGGAAATAGTCAACATGGTTTTTGTAAAGGGAAATCATGCCTCACCAATCTACTAGAATTCTTTGAGGGGGTCAATAAGCATGCGGACAAAGGAGATCCAGTGCATATAGTGTATTTAGATTTTCAGAAAGCCTTTGACAAGGTCCCTCACCAAAGGTTCTTAAGCAAAATAAGCAGTCATGGGATAAGAGGGAAGGTTCTCTCATGGATTGGTAACTGGTTAAAAGATAGGAAACAAAGGGTAAGAATAAATGGTCCATTTTCAGAATGGAGATAGGTAAATAGTGGTGTCCCCCAGGGATCTGTACTGAGCCCAGTCCTATTCAACATTCATAAATGATCTGAAAAAAGGGGGTAAACAGTGAGGTGGAAAAACTTGCAGGTGATACAAAACTACTCAAGATAGTTAAGTCCCAGGCAGACTGCAGAGAGCTACAAAAGGATCTCACAAATCACATAATGGCAAATGAAATTTAATGTTGATAAATGCAAAGTAATGCACATTGGAAAACATAATCCTAACTATACATATACAATGATGGGATCTATATTAGCTCTTACCATTTAAGAAAGATCTTGGAGTCATTGTGGATAGTTCTCTGAAATCATCCACTCCATGAGCAACGGCAGTCAAAAAAGCAAACAGAATGTTGTGAATCATCAAGAAAGGGATAGATAATAAGACAGAAAATATTATATTGCCTCTGTATAAATCCGTGGTATACCCACACCTTGAATACCATGTGCAGATGTGGTCGCCCCATCTCAGAAAAGATATATTGGAATTGGAAAAGGTTCAGAAAAGAACAATACAAATGATTAGGGGAATGGAAAGGCTGCCATATGAGGAGAGATTAAGAAGACTTGGACTTTTCAGCTTGGAAAAGAGGTGACTAAGGGGGGGATACGATAGAGGTCTATAATCTGAGTGGTATAGAGAAAGTTATTTACTCCTTCTCATAATACAAGAACAAGGGGCCACCAAATAAAATTAATAGGTAGCAGGTTTAAAACAAACAAAGTATTTTTTCACACAATGCATTATCAACCTCTGGAACTCCTTGCCAGAGGGTGTTGTGAAGGCCAATACTATAACAGGGTTCAAAAAGGATCTAGATAGATTCATGGAAGATAGGTCCATCAATGGCTATTCCCCAGGATGGGCAGGAATGGTGGCCCTAGCCTCTGTTTGCTAGAAGCTGGGATTGGGTGACAGGGCATGGATCACTTGATGATAACCTGTCTGTTCATTCCCTTTGGGGCACCTGCCATTGGACACTGTCAGAGGACAGGCTACTGGGCTTGATGGACCTTTGGTCTGACCCAGTATGGTTGTTCTTATGTACCCCACTTTTAGTAATTGGGATACCAGGTAGTGCTCACTATAATAATATTGACCTAGTGCCAGTTGATGTTCATTTAGTGGGCCTCTGCCAATGAAGCTTCAACATGAGTGAGCAAGCACAGATGTGTGTTTTATTATATATACAGTTGCTTCATTCATCTGTAAGCAAAAAATGCTAATCTGTTATAGGCAGTAACTTTCATGTTATTAAGCTGCTTAGAAATGTACTGCATGTGTGTGTATATATAGCTTTCAGCAAGAGAGTTCCCACTGCAGAGGAGAGCAACACAAAGATAAAAGGGTCAACAGGGGACGTGACTTCGGAGTTAAAAATTAAGAGATGTGGACATATTCAGTCTGCGGGCGGGGGGAATGGCTGAGGGGAGACATAACTGTCTATGGATATGTAAAGGGGTGTTTATAAAGAGGACAAGGATAACTTAGTAGTCAGTGAAGAGAGAAGTAGTGGTAGGCTTAAGCTGCAGTTGAGAAATTGTAGGGAAAGTTATTAAGGAAAATGTATAATTATAAAGCAACTTTAGGTAATGGAACAAACTTCCAAGGAAAGTTGTGGAGTCATCTTCATCGGCTGTATTCAGACTAGATGCATCTCTAGCAGGGTGTTTTAGTATATTTAAATCAATTGTCATAATGGCAGGATCATAGATTGGGCTATACCACAAGTGACTGCAAATCCAAATGATTTCATGAATACATGTCACAAACACTCCATCACAAGTGGTACTAATTGGTATCTTCACTGGCAATCTCAGCAGTGCTGCTGCTCCTTTCCCTAACCTTGCTATTCCATTGAGGAAACACTCTCTAGATAGTTACACAATGACTAGTCTGTGGATTGGCGTCGGACCCTGAGATCTCCCTGACGCAGTTTAGAAAGGCCGCAAGCCGGTCCCTGGTATTAAAAAGGTTGAGAAACACCGATCTAAACACTCCAGTTCTTTCCCTTTTCACACACCTCTAATTCACCTTGGACACAATCCAGCACAAAATTATCCGGTGCAATGCAAAAAGTTGTTTTCATAGTAGGTTAACCTATTCAAAGAACAGGAAAGCCCACCAAGGGAGGCACAAAGTAGCTCTAAGGCAGAGATTTGCAGATCCTCCTATTGAGAAATGAACTCCTAGAGTCCCACACCCTTCTATTCCCAATTTATAGCGTGTCCATTCATCCTATTACAGTAACTCCTCACTTAACATTGTAGTTATGTTCCTGAAAAATGCAACTTTAAGCGAAACAATGTTAAGTGAATCCAATTTCCCTATATGAATTAATGTAAATGAGGGGGTTAGGTTCCAGGGAAATTTTTTTCATCAGACAAAAGACTATATTATTTACACACACACACAGAGTATAAGTTTTAAACAAACAATTTAATACTGGTACACAGTGATGATGATTGTGAAGCTTGGTTGAGGTGGAGAAGTCAGAGGGTGGGATATTTCCCTTACTGCTAAATGATGAATTAGCAATTGGCTGTGCCCTCAAGGGTTAACTCTCTCACTCTGCAAGGCAGCAGGAATGGAGGGAGATATGCGCATTTCCCTTAAGTACACTGCCTTGTTAATTAGATCAGCTTGCTGAGACCACAGCCCTGTCATGTGTCCCCCCTGGCCCAATGTAAGATGGGGTAAGTGGGGTGCAGGAGTGGGGGGGAGGGGGACACCCTGACATTAGCACCCCTTATCCTTCCCTCTCCCCACCCCCGGCACAGCAAGCAAGAGTCTTGGGGAGCAGCTCCAAGGCAGAGGGCAGAAGCAGCACATGGCAGTGGGGGGAGGGACACAGCTGAACTGCAGGCAGCTGTTGCACAGGGAACTTAGGGGAGCGGGACCGGCTCCAGGCACCAGCGCAACAAGCAGGTGCTTGAGGCGGCCAACGGAGAGGGGCAGCATGTCCAGCTCTTCAGCAGCAATTCGGGGCGGGTCCCTCTCGGATGGAAGGACCGGCTGCCGAATTGCCGCTGAAGAACAAAGCGGCGGTAGAGCTGCCGCCAATCGAGGCTTTTTTTTTTTTTTTTCCCCCGGTTGGGTGGCAAAAACGCTGGAGCCAGCCCTGATAGGGGGAGCTGATAGGGGGCTGCCGGTCCACCCTTGTTCCAAGTCCCCATCAGCTAGCTGCAACTGGCTGCTCTTCCTGCAAGCAGTAGACAAAGCAGGCAGCTGCCAAACGATGTTAGAAGGGATCATTACACAACTTTAAACAAGCATGTTCCCTAATTGATCAGCAACAAAACAACATTAACCGGGACGACTTTAAGTGAGGAGTTACTGTACTTCCAAATTAGATCATGGAGCTTGTTATGGCAACTCCCTTGTGTAGTCCTGTGTGAAGAGAGTTGGATCCAAGTCCTACTGAAGAAAATAATAATATAGTCCAGGATCCTGCCCCTCCTCTCTGCAGGGCTACAATGTTCTCTCTAGGGCCCCTGAATGCTTTCTTTCAAAATGTGAGCCCTACAACTCCAACTGGAAGCAGAGGAAAGATAAGAAGAATAGTAAGAGATCATGTGGCTGCATCAGGAATGCTAGTGACCCAAAAATTCAAAAAAGAATAATACAAAAAGTGGAAACAAGGACAAATTGCTAAAGAGGAATACAAAAGATTAGCACTAGCATGTAGGGACAATATCATAAAGGTTAAGGCACACAATTAGTGATTATCCAACATCTTATCAGATGAAAGGAAACAAATGAAGTCAATCAGTAATTGGTGCTTGACAATAGTGGGGAGAAGAGACCAATGAGCAAGTGGCAGACCTTCCCACAATGGCTACAGGTCCACTTACTAGATGGAGGTTGGAGCACACTCTGTTTCCTGGCTCAGTTGCAGGCATCACCCTGGACTCTCTATGGCTCTCCATGATCCAGCTTCTTCAGATTGAGTGTTTATTGGCAGGGGTCTCCCAGTTGTCAGTGGGAATACTGAATCTCTTGAGAATTTGCTTGACCTTGTCACTAGATCAGAGCTTTGGCTTTCCTCTGTTTTGTGGGTAGTTCTTGAGTTGGCCATAGAGCACAGCCTTCAGCAGACAATCTTGAGGCATATACTCCATGTGTCACAACCAGCAAAGCCTGTGAGCATCCAGTGTAAGTCCACTGTAGGCTGGTTCTGTCAAGGATCTCATTGTTTGTGATCCATTGGTTTCAAGTGACTCCAATGATTTTTCTGAGACAGCGAAGGTGGAAGCTGTTCAGTCTCCACTTGTGCTTGGAGTACGTGACCCAGCTTTCACAGCCATAAAGGAGGGTACCGAGGACACAAGCCTGATAAACGGATACCTTTTGTATTCAGGGTTAGCAGCTTGTTGCTCCAGATATGTGAGGTAAGTTTGCCAAAGGTGAAAGAGGCTCTTCTGATTCTTGCATTAAGTTCTCTATGAAGACTAAGTGAGCTGGCTAAAGTTGAGCCAAGATAGCAGAAGGATAACAAGGTGATAAGCAATCGTCTGCATGGATTTGTCAAGAATATATCACATTGTAGCATGTTGATCCCAGGATATTATAGGTACAGAGTAGGTGAGGCAATATCTTTTATTGGTCCAACTTCTGCTGGTGAAAAAGAAAAGCTTTTGAGCAATACAGAGTTCTGTCACCTGAAGATGATCAAGAATGCCTCATTTCCAATCAAATTTCCTTCTTTAACAGTAACCATCTTAGTGGATTGTGGAGGGAGGGGAGAACCAGTAGATGTGCTTCAACTATGGCTTTGGACACAGTCCATATGACATTCTGATGAACAAATTAGGGAAGTGTGAGCTAGATGAAATTATTATAAGGTGGGTAAACAACTTTGAAAGACCATTCTCAAAGAGTAGTTATCAATGGCTTACTGTCAAACTGGGAGGATGTATAAAGTGGGGTCATATACAGGTCTGTCCTAGGTTCAGTACTATTCAATATTTTCTTTAATGACTTGGATGATGGAGTGAAGAGTATGCTTATAAAATTTGCATATGATGCCCTTGGAGGGGTTGTGAGGAGTTTGTAGGACAGAGTTAGAATTCAAAATGATCTTGCTAAAATGGAGAATTGGTCTGAAATCAGTAAGATAAAATTCAATAAATACAAATGCAAAAATACAACTATAAAATGGGGAATATCTTGCATGATGGTAGTACTGCAGAAAAGGATCTGGGGGGTTATAGTGGATCACAGATTGAATGAGAGTCAATGATTTGATGCAGCTGCAAAAAAGTCAAATGTCATTCTGGGATGTACTAACAGGAGTGTCATATGTAAGATGCGGGAGGTAATTGTTCTATCTTCTTCGAACTGGTGAGGCTTCAACGAGAGAACTGTGTCCAGTTTTGGGCACCACATTTTGTGAAAAATTTGAACAAATTGGAGAGAGTTCTGGGTAAAGCAACAAAAATTAGAGGTATGGAAAACATGACCTGGGGATTAATATGAGAATTGAAAGGTGGCTAAGGAACTCGTTAAAGGGGAGACTACAACAGGTCATAACTGAAAGGGGAACTGTCAGGCTGGAGGGAGGAGAAATAGTGGAGTTCCTCATGGACCAATCTTATTTAACATTTTTATTAATTACCTTGATATAAAAAGTGGGAGTGTGCTAATAAAATCTGAGGATGACACAAGTTGGGAGGTATTGCCAATACAGAGGAGAACCAGAATATCATACAAGATTATCTGGATGATGCTGAAATTTAATAAGTGCATGCCTTTGCACTTAGACACTAACAACAATAATTTTTGATATAAGCAGGGGACTTATCAATTGGAAGTGACGGAGGAGGAAAGGCCTGGGTATATTGGTTGATCACAGGATGACTATGAGCTGCCAATGTGACGTGACTGTGAAAAAGGCTAATACAGTCCTAGGATGCACCAGGCAAGGTAGAGACATGGAAGTGTTAGAACCATTATACAAAGCACTGGTGAGACCTCATGTGGAATACTGTATGCAATTCTGGCCTCCCATATTTAAGAAAGATGAATTCAAACTGGAACTGCTGCAGAGAAGGGCTGCTAGGAAGATCTTAGGAATGGAAACCCTACCTTATGAGAGGAGACTCAAAGAGCTTGACTTGTTTAGCCTAATCAAAAGAAGGCTGAGAGGAGATATGACTGCTCTCTATAAATATATCAGAGGAATAAATATCAGGGAGAGAAGAGAGTTATTTAAAGTTAAGTGCCTATGTGAACACAAGAAGAAAAGGATATAGACTGACCATCAACACGTTTAGGCTTGAAATTAGGTGAAAGTTTCTATCGGAGAAGTGAAGTTCTGGAACAGCCTTCCAAGCAGATTAGTGGGGGCAAAAAACCCAAGTGGCTTCAAGACTGAGCTTGATAAGTGTATGGAGAGTATATGATATGATATGATGGGACTGTCTACAATGGCATGTAGCTGATCTGTGACTGCTAACAGCAAATATCTCTAAGGGCTAGTGATGGGACACTAGATGGGGAGGGCTCTGAGTTACTACACAGAATTCTTTCCCAGGTATCTGGCTGGTGGGTCTTGTCCACATGCTCTGGGTCTAACTGATCTCCATATTTGGGGTCGGGAAAGAATTTGATTCCCAGGTCAGATTGGCAGAGACCCTGGGGTTTTTTCCACCTTCCTATGCAGCATAGGGTACGGGGTCATTTGCAGGTTTAAGCTAGTGTACATGGCAGATTCTGTGTAAGTGGAAGTCTTTTAAATCATGATTTGAGCATGTCAATAACTCAGCCAGAGGTTAGGGGTCTGTTACAGGAGTGGATGGGTGAGGTTCTGTGGCCTGCAATGTGCAGGAGGCCAGACTAGATGATCATGATGGTTCTTTCTGACATTAAAGTCTATGAGACTATGACCTATAAAGAAAGGTTGAAAGAATTAGGTATGTTTAGTCTAGAAAAGAGAAAAAGGATGGGGGACATAAGTCTTCAAATATATTAAGTGCTGTTATAAAGGGGTCAGTGATTAATTGTTCTCCATGTCCACCGAGGGTATGACAAGAAGTAATCAGCTTAGTTTGCAGCAAGGGATATTTAGGTTGAATATTAAGAAGAACTTTCTAACTAACCTTCTAGTTAAGCCCTAGAACAGGTTTTCTGGAGATATAAGGAATCCCTGTCATTGGAAGCTTTAAAGAGAGAGTTAAACAAATGCTTGTCAGGGATGGATTCTGCCTTAGCACAGCAAGGAATGGACTACTAGATGATGTCACAATGTCACCTCTAGCCACACATTTCTATGATTTTGTGTGACCCAATGTGTAACTGCTGTGCTTACTGAGAGCCAAGTTTGGTATTATTTTTTGCTAAATATCAGGGGGTAGCTGTGTTAGTCTATATCCACAAAAACGAGTAGTCCGGTGGCACATTAAAGACTAAGAGATTTATTTGGGCATAAGCTTTCGTGGGTAAAAAAACCCACTTCTTCAGACTCATGGAGTGAAAATTACAGATGCAGGCATTATTATACTGATACACGAAGAGACGAGAACTCTTTTTTTTTTTTTAATGTAATATAGGTGTTTCTCTTAGAAACTAACAGAGCAGACTTGCTTGTTTAAATAACATATTGTTTACAGGAATATTGGTATGCATTTATGACGTATTTTTTCCCCATTTTCACTGCAAGGTGGTTATTCTAAGGAAATGCAAATAACACATTCAGTTTTTCACATGTTCTTTTTGAGAGTGCTTCATTGTCTTGCAAATGGAAATAGCCCCTTTATCCAGGTTAATAGTTAAACAGCATAATATATACAATATAAAAGGAACCAGTATTTATGAGAGGCACAATTTATATCAAACAGGAAAGGTATTCACTGTCAGTTAACAACAGCTTTCCCATGCAAGGAAACATGGGCAATAACTACTTTCCTTTTCTCATTACTCTACATAATACCTTTTCAGGACTAGATGATCTTTAAGAATGAGCTAAAGCTGCAAACTTTGGATCAGGATTATTATCTGAACTTCTGCAAAATTTGGTAGTTTCCCTGTGTAGTGCTGGGTATGGGAGCACAGCCATGACATTTGAATCCAGATGCAGATTTTGTTTTTAATGCTCAGATAAGTTCAAATCCAAGCTTTAGATTTGGAACTATATTTTGTATAAGTCTTTCTGAAGTTTAAAATAATTTCTTGGGGAAAGAAGCAGTCTATTGTTTTATCTGTATGTCAGTGTACATAGTTCCTCTCAACCAAAGACTTATAGAAAGATGGCGATATAATATTTGCCATGGAATTGTTACTGTCTCTTGGTCCTCCAAAATCAATCTATATTTAGAAAGTGTCCCTATGCTACCACATTCTTCCCAACAATAAAATAACATCACAGCATACAATAGTCCATTAGCCTTTCTGAATAGAGTCTACAAAACAGTATTAGTGAAATATTTCTAGAAAGAAAATTCTAAGAGCATTTGAACTGGTAGCACATAATTTTAAGAAAGAATATTTTTATTTAGCCCACTCAAACTGGAAAGAGAAAATGTCTGGGTTAATGTATTAAAATCTAGGGAAAATCAAACAATGTTCAGTTTCAAGTGTTTACTAGTTTCAAAGAAAGCAGAACAGGCATACCGTTCAAAAGATGTTAATCTGATTCAAAATCTTTTTTGTTGTTTGTAATAGTCTCTTATTGAACCAGTAGGGAACACACACTACTAATGTACAGTAATAAAGAAAATAAAACAGTTCAGTGCTTTGAGTGTCTCCCTTTAGATCAAGGGTAACATCTAAAATTAATACAGTCATTTTCATCTTACAGATACAATCACTCTTTCATTCTTTAAGCAGTTTGAGTACAGCTTTATCAGTCTGATAGTGAAATTACTGACAGGTCTGTTTCAGCCTCTTGTCTGCTGTTTCTGTCATTGTCGTTCAAAAGGTGCTATACCATGACAACACGACATCTTTATCTGACAATTTACAAATACATCTATAGGTCAGAGTTTGCTTGTACAATTCATATTAGAGTTCAGCATTTACTGGAGATGCTGGGAGTACATCAATCTTAATCAGAAACTACATTTAATGTTTTGAGGAAGAATTTTAAACTATTATTTAAACTAAAAATGGGGCAATATTCTTGAAAACACTCAGCATTGGACTAACTCTGCCCCATTTTAATCAATGGTAAAAGTCTTATTCAGTTCAATGTGAGCAGAGTTAGTTTACGGCTGAGCACTTTTGAGAATCCCAAGGTAAGTATGATATTTAAGAAGTTTCTGGGACTTCATCTGGTATGCACAGTAGTGCTAGCTTCAACATCTATTATATCGTTTCTGTCAAACGTATAAACATGGCAAATTAGCTTCTGTGATAGACCCAGACCAGTTGGGAACACCACAGTAGCAGAAGGGAGATATACTGGCCACTGGATAAGTAGTTTTCTGTTCCCTGAGTGACCAGAGCAGGGGCTGCTCCAGGCTAATAGACCACCTGACTCCAATTAACCTGCTAAGAGTCAGGTGAGGCAGTTAAGCACCTGACTCTAATTAAGGCCCCTCTGATGCTATAAAAGGGCTCACTCCAGTCAAGCCAGGGAGCCACAGGAGAGGAAGTGTGAGAGAGGAACTGGGAGCAAGAGGTATACAAGAAGCTGAGAGTGAGTAGGCATACTGCTGGAGGACTGAGAAGTACAAGCGTTATCAGACATCAGGAGGAAGGTCCGGTGGTGAGGATAAAGAAGGTGTTGGGTGGAGGCCATGGGGAAGTAGCCCCGGGAGTTGTAGGTGTCGTGCAACTGTACCAGGAGGCACTCTAAACAGCTGCAGTCCACAGGGCCCTGGGCTGGAACCCAGAGAAGAGGGCGGGCCCAGGTTCCCCCCATACCTCCCAACTCCTGATCAAACACAGCAGGAATTGACCTGGACTATAGCTTCTACCAGAGGGGAAGGTCTCTGGACTGTTTCCTGACCCACCGGGTGAATCTGTGAAGCGAGCAAATCCGACAATAAGTGCAGGACCCACAAGACAGAGGAGGAACTTTGTCACACTTCTGTAAAAAGAAAACAAGAATACAATCAATTACTTCATTCAGTACGGTTCCCTGGTCTAGTGTTTATTTTAAAACAACATAACAAACAAAAACCTACTAAAATATGTCACAAACTTATTACAAATCCTCAAAATTCCAAACCCATGTACTACCATTATTTCAGTCTTCATATATCATATGTCAATGACCTATAGTAGAGCTTTATCTATACTAGGAAATTTCATAGTGATAATTAAACCTCCGTGGATCCCTTGGTGGCAGAAATGAGGGAAGATGTAGAATAGACAAGTCAGGTGTTTTTGCCACCAAGTCTCTAACTCTACTCAGAATTACCACTGACTAAAATAAGGATGGCCATACTGGGTCAGACTAAAGGTCCTGTGACGTTGTGCAGTCTATATGGTTTTATAAAAACTTGATAATAAGTCAATATAATGTAACTGAGATAGTTTTAGAGAAAATATGGTAATAAGTGAATGTAAGTAACTGGGATATGCCTCATGCAAAAGGTCTCTTGTAAGGTATCATTACAAGGCTTATAATCTACTGAGTATGATCATCTGATTTGTATAAATGTACCACTCTTGTATCTAAAACTAGAAATATAAAATGTAACTTTGAGGGCCTATTGTAATTGTGTAAAGTGTGGATCATTAATGATGGTTTGGAATCTTGATGACTCCCATTGTCTTCAGATGGCTGTATTTACCTGTGAGTCTTCCTGTATATGTGTGTGCTGGCAAGTGAGTAATGAAGTCTTGCAGTGACATGTGATCATGTCACCTGAACTGGAATCCATCTTTAACCTGGTGCTTTTCCAGTGAGGGGGGGTGGAAACCCAGAGGGACAAAGAGTTCCCGCCTTATGCAAAAGATATATAAAGGGGGGAAGAGAACAGAGAGGGAGAGAAGCCATCATGAAGAATCCCCTAGCTACCACCTGAGCTGCAACAAGAGCTGTATCAGGGGAAAGAATTGTGCCCAGGCCTGGAATGTGTCCAGTCTGAGAAAAACTTACTGAAACATCTCTGAGGGTGAGATTATCTGTATTTAGTTTGATTAGACATAGATTTGCGCATTTTATTTTATTTTGCTTAGTGACTTACTTTGTTCTGTCTGTTACTACTTTGAACCACTTAAATCCTACTGTCTGTACTTAATAAAATCACTTTCTATTTAGTAATTCACTCAGAGTATGTATTAATACCTGGGGGAGCAAACAACTGTGCATATCGCTCTATCAGTGTTATAGAGGGCGAACAATTTATGAGTTTGCCCTGCATAAGCTTTATGCAGGGTAAAACGGATTTATCTGGGTTTAGACCCCATTGGGAGTTGGGCATCTGAGTGCTAAAGACAAGCACACTACCGTGAGCTGTTTTCAGGTAAACCTGCAGCTTTGGGACAAGTGATTCAGACCCTGGGTCTGTGTTGGAGCCAGACAGAAGTGGCTGGCTCAGCAAGACAGGGTGCTGGAGTCCTGAGCTGGCAGGGAAAACAGAAGCAGGGGTAGTCTTTGCACATCAGGTGGCAGCTCCCAAGGGGGTTTCTGTGATCCAACCCGTCACAGGTCCATACAGCCCGGTATCCTGTCTTTCGACTGTGGCCAATGCCAGGTGCCCCAGAGGGATTGAACAAAACACGTAATCACCAAGTGATCCATCCCCTATCGCCCATTCCCAGCTTCTGGCAAACAGAGGCTAGAGACACCATCCCTGCCCATCCTGGCTAATAGCCATTGATGGACCTATCCTCCATGAACTTATCTAGTTCTTTTTTTAACCCTGTTATAGACTTGGCCTTCACAATATCCTCTGTCAAGGAGTTCCACAGGCTGACTGTGCGTTGTGTGAAAAAATACTTCCTTTTGTTTGTTTTAAACCTGCTACCTATTAATTTCATTTGGTGACCCCTAGTTCTTGTGTTATGAGGATAAATAACATTTATTTACTTTCTCCACACTAGTCATGATTTTATAGACTTGTATCATATCCCCCCTTTAGTTGTCTCTTTTCCAAGCTGAAAAGTCCCAGTCTTCTTAACCTCTCCTGATATGGCACCCGTTCCATACCCCTAATCATTTTTGTTGTCCTTTTCTGAACCTTTTCCAATTCCAATATATCTTTTTTTGTTATGGGGCAATCACATCTGCACTCAGTATTCAAGATGTGGGAGTACCATGAATTTATATAGAGGCAATATGATATTTTCTGTCTTATTATCTATCCTTTTCTTAGGCTTGGTCTACACTACCCCCCCCAATTCGAACTAAGGTACGCAACTTCAGCTACGTGAATAACGTAGCTGAAGTCGAAGTACCTTAGTTCGAACTTACCTTGGTCCACACGCGGCAGGCAGGCTCCCCCGTCGACTCCGCGGTACTCCTCTCGCCGAGCTGGAGTACCGCAGTCGACGGCAAGCACTTCCGGGTTCGACTTATCGCGTCCAGACTAGACGCGATAAGTCGAACCCAGAACTTCGATTTCCAGCCGTCGAACTAGCTGGTAAGTGTAGCCAAGGCCTTAATGATTCCCAACATTCTGTTCGCTTTTTGACTGCCGCTGCATATGGAATGGATGTTTTCAGAGAACTATCCACAATGACTGCAAGATCTTTCTTGAGTGGTAACAGCCAATTTAGACCCCATCAATTTGTATGTATACTTGGAATTATATTTTCCAATGTGCATTACTTTGCATTTATCAACATTGACTTTCATCTACCATTTTGTTGCCCAGTCACTCAGGTTTGAGATCCTTTTGTACCTCTTCGCAGTCTGCCTGGGACTTAACTATCTTGAGTGGTTTTGTATCATTTGCAAATTTTGCCACCTCACTGTTTACTCCCTTTTTCCAGATCATTTATGAATATATTGAATAGGACTGGGCCCAGTACAGACCCCTGGGGGACACCACAATTTACCTCTCTCCATTCTGAAAACTCGCCATTTATTCCTACCCTTTGTTTCCTATCTTTTAGCCAGTTGCAATCCATGAGAGTACCTTCCCTCTTATCCCATGACTGCTTACTTTGCTTAAGAGCCTTTGATGAGGGACCTTGTCAAAGACTTTCTGAAAATATAAATACACAATATCCACTGGATCACCTTTATCCACATGCTTGTTGACCCCCCTCAAAGAATTCTAGTAGATTGATGAGGCATGATTTCCCCTATAAAAACCATGTTGACTCTTCCTCAACAAATTATGGAAGGAATGGAAGTGATTATGTCTGCAAGATAAAAATGACCGTTTACTAAGTCTGAGACAAGGACTAGATGACATAGTGGTAAAAAACCCTATGTCCTATCTACACTACATAGCTTCCACCATTGCTACCACCGATGGAGCTGCACTGGTGGTGAATTACTGTGATAAAGTTTTACTAGCATAGACACAGCCCATAAGACCATAGATGGAGGGGAAAAAAGGACCCAAGTCCAGCAACTATGGCACTCCTAGGTCCCATTCCTGCCTGTGAATCAGTATGAGTGGATCCCTACATCTATCCAAAGATTCTTTGACTTCAGTGGAGCTCTGTGGGGGGCAGATGAGTCTACCTATATGGTTCCATTTGTAAGTCTAACACTATATGTGTTTGTGTGAATCATGAAAACACAGCAAAACACAGATTTAAAAAAAAAAAAAAACTACACAAAACAAGTGCCAGATGCTGAATAGCACAAGTCATCCAATCACTGATTTAGCTCCCTGTTTTAACATTAGAAAATATATTTTCTATCAGGTATTTTCCAAATCAAGAACAGACTAGAAATTATTAAGATGATGTAAATAGTTTCATCTTTTTTCAGATGAAAACACTTGGCCAAAGCCTGTAGCCCTAACTAGGCAAAACAGATGAAATTCAGTGTTAGGGCTGAGACAAATGACTGCAGGATTTGATCCATAATATTATGCTATTAATGATTTTTATAGAAAGAGTATTAATTGTTTTGGTTAAACACAGTTGCGAGAGAAAATAGTAATGGAATTTGTTCCCGTATATGACTTTGTTAATAAACTTGGAGTATTGCATTTTACTGATATATTAAAATATTTTTAAAATTACTTTCATTCTTTCATACTGCAATAGAGGGCTTGGGATGGGGGAGAAATAGAGGGATGTGAATTCATGATTACACAGATCCACCAGCTTTCCTTATTTAGGGCAGCGCGTTACAGCAACAGCAGAAGGTAGTGAGGTCCATGAGCTGCAGCAATGACAGCAGAGTGGCTCCAATGCCTTTTCTGCAGATGAGGTTGGGGGGAGGGATTTTAACCACCTCAATCCCCTATGAAAGCCACACATGAAATTCTATTTACTTGCGCTTTGCTCTAGGAAAATAATTGCAGCCTTATGATGAAGAGAGAGAGAGAGAGAGAGAAACAGGTGATATACAAAATGATATTTCAAGAAAAATACATTTGACTTTGTTTTAACCTCATGTACAGTACTTGGATAGAAGGAAGGAGGGAAAAACTGTCACATTTTCGTTCTAATAATTGATTTAGAGAATTCCTACAAAGTGGATAGCACAAATGAGTAATAATGGTCTATGATAGACTAAACCGTATCCATCACGATCTATTGCCAATGCCTACAGAGTGCAGACCAAGCATAAATGGAGCATTTCCATTTCTGTTCCTCTGGACATGCATAATACAAACAGTTTGAAAAATGCAGGCATTTGTTCCTTTTAGAGAACATTTTGATATAGAACAGTGTATTAGATGCAGCACATAAAAACGTCCCACCAATCACATTCAGTTGCCTGAAGATTCAAAAAATCTCTTTTAGATAAGTGATCTCATGCAGTGGAATAGTGACTATATCATTCCATTGACCCTGCTGAGAGCAAAGGTAGCTAGAGCTCAGCTTGGCGTTCAGATTCTAAGATGAGCATGTTCAACGGATGTGGTTAAATTACTACTGGTTTGAGAGAGCTTACCAGTTCTCACAGTGTTCCCCATGTTAAAGTATAGTGAATTTATCTCAAACTAGTAGCACTCGTTAATACAGCAGAAACCTTTGAAATGAAGCCCCTGTAAAAGTGGGTGTGGGGATTGATAGATGGATGAATAAACTTGACTTTTTTAGTAATTCTTGTGAATTCCCCCATTGGATTTGCATGATCGGGGCTTTGGCTTGCATCAGCTGAGAAATCTTCTTACATTTAAGTAGAATTTAATGTGTTTATATGTGTCATAGAATTGCACAATGCTTTTTAAATAACCATACTTTGAGATCCTTGCCCGAAATGCCTATATAAGTGCAAAGAGATTTACAAACAATAACGAACAACTCCATGATGACTCAGGTAGGTATTATCATCCCAATTTTACAGTTGAGGACACTGTGGCTCACAAAGGTGAAGGGCCTGAATCAGGTCTCAGTTATACAAGTTTCAATCCAATTATTTCAATGGAATTACTCTTAATTTTCACCCATGAAAAAGTCAGAGGAGAATCAGGCCCAGAATTAGTAGTCCATAGTCATATAGAAAGTTTTTGTCTGAGATAGAAATACAATTCAGGCCCCTTCCTCCAGTCATGTCCTTTAATTTTATAATTATCCTTAAATAGCATCCAATCACTATATGTATAATTTGAAAACTCATTCTACTCCATTAAAAAGGATGGCGGTGTGTATATGCTTTACCCTTAAACATGTCACTTCAATTTGTGTGTGGTGTTTTTTTAATTAAAAATAAAATTGGAAAGCATTTAATCCTAGCAGTTCAGTGTTTTACTAATAATTGAAAATTTAAAGCCCGTATAATCAGAGACTTTCTTTGTAAACATAGCTTCTTTTATTCTCCTTCTTGTGCACTGGCATGGATGTGACTTTGAGTAGCACTTCAACTACAGCTGTGCACACTTGTATCTATAAACTTTTATCTAAAAAAAGCAAAACTGAGTTTTCTTTGGATAGCAATGAGAAGGAAAGAAAAAGAACGACAATCCAATCATTTTTAAAAATAGCCAAAACACACACACACACTCTCTCTCTCTCTCTTTCTCTAGCACTCTGTAGGAATTGCAATCATGATGAATACCTACATTTATTGAGTAGGTCATATTTTTCATATAGTCATAATTCACACAGTGCAAGTGGAACTCCAACTTGCTGATATATCCTGTTTATTTTCTGTATTATACACTGAAATACTGTATGTGTAACAGTGGTGTCTCATACAGCACCTGTATTTCATCACGTTTCAGATGGCTTATTCCAAATGACTGCCATAGTTCACTTGGACTTAGCAGCCATAGCATACACTTTGTTTATGTTTTATATTGTGAATAATTGTCCTGCCTTAGTTTTATTAATATTACCTCCTTGTTAGCACCTGTGGGAAAGTGCTGCAATAATACTCACATCACTCTGAGACCTGTCACTGGGAGAATGGTTGATATCCTCAAAATGAGGGCTCTCTTTTTTTTTTTTTTTTTTTTTTTTTTTCTTTAAACTTGAGCAGGTTTTTGTTGCTCCCCTTCAGGTACCTGGCACAGTTTATATGCTGCAGACATAGCCTGCCATATGGTCCAGTAACCAAGGAGGGAGAACAGTCAGAAGATACTAAACAGCCACTGCAGAACTATACTAACAAGCAGTACAAAGAATGGAATGGGGGAACCTGTTGGTTAAACAGTTTGTTACAAATTTGTGATTGAATGAAATTTTGGGAGCCAGACTTAACAGGTAGTGCTGGATAAAGCATTGAAGACCAGGCTAGTGCCCAATAAACCTACTTTTGCCCCTCACCCACGATCACCACACAGAGAATAACACAAGCAATTGCCATTATCAACAGGCTAAGAAGCTGGAGAATTTCACAATGTAACACTCAAATTATGAAAGCCTGTGTTAACAATATACTAGCTTCCTCAATTGCTCACACGCTTAATAACCCCACAGTGGCATTAACAAAGGTTAGGGAAGAGTCAGCTTCCTCAGCTGAGCTGGTATAACAGAATAAAAAAGAATCGGGTGCCAGAAAGGACAGATTAAGAGATAGGAACCAAAATCTAATAAAAAGAACTATTCTCTGATGCTGGTCCTAAAGGCCTTTTTTTTTTTTTTTTTTTTGGTCTTTTAAAGCAAAAGTACTGAAATCTCTGCTCATGTTAGAAATGTGCCTATGTGTGTTTAAAAGAGCAAGAGAATAGCAAGTTCAACTATGACTCAGAGAAAGGAAAGAAAATAAAATTACCAGAGCTAAATTCTGTAGGAGCTGTGCTGTAGATCTGTTACTGTATTATTTTATTACATTGTGTGTGAGTCAGGCATCAGCCTTCTCATTTAGCTTATAAGTCACATGAATTCTCCTACTTTACAAAATGCAAGCATCTTGCAATCCCCCTGCTTTTAAAGGTGGAAGACTGTGATCAAGCACTTACAGACAAGTTTTCAAATGAAGGTACATGTGGTGTGCCCACAAAAAGGGATGAGCACCTACAAAGTCTACACATTGAGAAATGGGTTTACAACAGAAAATTGTCACTTTTTCAGAAAGAATGAAAAGAGAGATCAGTGTAATACAGGTAGATGACAGTGGCAGGGACCAGTAATATGGCTGACGGATAAAGCCTGCTACCAGTGTTATATAAAGTGCCCAGGTCAATCTAGTTACCTAAAACTGAGCACGAGGGTCCTAATCCCGCAAAGATTTATGGACATGTTTAACTTTGCTCACTTATTAATCCCAATTAAACCAATTAGTTTCAATGGTACTACTCACTGTATGTAAAGCTAAATATATGCGTAAGTCTTTACAGATCAGGGCCTAAAAGCACCCTCCTTATAGTGTTCATGAGTGCACATTACTCTTCCTTAAAAAAACAAATTAAAACTACTAGCTGGTTTAATTGAATTTCTAATGTCTTTCTCCCTGGATAACTGAATTAGTACTCCAGGCCCTCAACTCCTCCAGCGAATAATGATGAGTCATGCACACAGTTTTCAAACTACTTGGCACTCTGGTATTATGGAGATGAGTGTTACAGCAGAAGCGAAGATGGATAGATATAATTTTAAAAATCTGCTTGTAGTAGGCACCATTTTATAGGTAGAAGTGAAGACAGTAGCACTTCAGAAATTTCCATATGGATGTGACACTCCTGCATTATCCTGCTTCCATGGTACCATGAGGGAAGGGTGTAATATTAACACTAAGCTGGCCTTTCACTCATTTTGCTCATGTAAATTAAAGGCTGGGTCCTGTGCTGTGTGCCTCTTAGGAAGTGGAAAGCATCCTCAACAGTCACTGAAGTCTTTCTTCTTAATGGGTGCTGAGGGCGCTCAGAACCTTGCAGGACCAGGCCTTTAATTTACATGTGTATTTACATATGGGAAGGGGGGAAGCAATGTAAATATTCCTGAAGGAAGGTTTGTAGGAATCTGTGTAATTTCTTCAGCTGTCAGTCTTCACCCCTCTCTGTTTTCACTGTGGTGCATAATGGATTACTACATTCTAAATGTGACATCAAAGGACATGATATCTTAAATTGAATATTAATAGCTACCCATAAAACTAATCAGAACACATTTCCAGGTGAAGCATGTGCTAGTTCCCCCATGACTTTCTCCATCACATAGCAGGAGTTGTGCGGTCACTCCTGGATGCACGCTTAAAAACTGAACGTTTAGGTACTCTCCCCCCCCCCTTTTTTTTAATATAATCTTGGCC
Source organism: Trachemys scripta elegans (assembly GCF_013100865.1). Taxonomy (NCBI): domain Eukaryota; kingdom Metazoa; phylum Chordata; order Testudines; family Emydidae; genus Trachemys; species Trachemys scripta. The sequence goes on from NC_048303.1 coordinate 78,199,986, forward strand.
AATTTGGCTGAGATTAGCCCCTTTCGAGTTGGATTTGGTTTTCCCCTTTTCAGATACTGTATTCAAGCATTTTATTTTCTTAACTGTACAATGGAGGGTTCTAAGCAAAAATCTGAAGAAATGGGGAAATTACAGTTTAAAGTAAACTGGGTCTTAAGTGCACAATCCAGATCCCACTGAAGCAAGCAGTAGCGCTAAATCAGTATGTAAGGTGTTCAAAAATCCAACGAGGCTGTTTTATATTGTTACTAACAAATCTGAATTGAATTTAGTGTTTCTGCAGTTTGCAAGCCTAATGGAAATACCTATGTAGGATATGCATTTTAAAAACTGTATCCTAGCTTGCAAAAACAGAATTGCTGTTTCTACTGTACACCTTCTGACAACATTGCTATAAAGCAAAGTAAAATAATTCCATAAATTTCTGGAAAGCATTGTTTCCATGTACAGTAAATCTGCAGAGATTGCTCAGCAGTTAAAAAAATTACTTTGAGCTATAGAATATCTGTGGAAAACTTGTACTGCTTGAGTACTGTTTATTATTTAGTGAGGGCTGTACAATGAGTCAAAGAATGAATTCTAGTCCAAAGATCTTGTAATCTTGATAATTTTTGGCAAAACTTGACCTTCAAGTGGCAAGTCTACCCCAAGGACTGGAAATGGGTAGGTTTCAGTAACAGAGTTTCCTATAAGTGCTTCTTTTGGGATGGAGGGATAGAACTTGCCCCTCCACAGAAGTATGACTATCTTCATGGCTCCACTGAGATGAAAGATAAATCTGTTTTAACAATGTTGAGTTTGGAATGGCTACCTTATCCCTATGCAACCCCACTGCTCTTTATTGGGCCCTAAATGAGCTGCTATTTAGATTCTTACATTTTAAAGTCTAGGAAGGAACCATTAGATCATCCAGTATGACCTTTTGTATATCACAGGTCATTACGTTTTACCTAGTTTACAAGTATATCAAGTCCAATAACTTGTTTGACTAAAGCACATCTTCTAGAAAGGCATCCAGTGTTGAGGTGAAGACATCAAGAGATGGAAACTCCACCACTTCCCTTGGTGGCTTATTCCAAGGGTTAATCAACCTCACCATTTCTTGTCTTCCTTGGACCATAAGTTGAAAACAGTGAGGTTGCATAGGTGTAATTGGCCTGCAGAGTTTGTATCATCAGCACTAATGTAAAATAATCCAGCTTGACTTTCAGATCTCAAGTAAAGTTTACAAACTCACTCGTTCAGAAAAAAAAAACCCTCTCTACTTATAAACTTAGCACATTTCACCTCTAACTCACTTATATGCAATGAACTTGGAACCCCAAGATTGGGGATTGGTCCTGCTTTGAGCAAGGGGTTGGACTAGATGACCTCCTAAGGTCCCTTCCAACCCTAATCTTCTATGATTCTATAATGCCATTTTGTGGGTGAAATTCTGCCATTTGATGCAGGTGAATGGGTGTGGATGGGGTGGTTTGGCAGAGCACAGAAGTATTGGTCATGCTTCGGTACAATAATCAGATGGTCAGGCAGGAGTAGGTGGATCAAGTCAATAAGCCACAACAAAGACGAGCACCAGTAGGATGCCCTGCTGGTACATGTGTACTGATGACTACAGCATACCTTCTACATGATTACAGGACTGGACAGTTTGAGGAGGGACATGGGTTTTGCAACATATCAGTATGAAATAAGACACTATGAATAGGCTTGGCTGAATTCAATATAGTTTTTAAAACTGTGATGGATATTTTATTTTTAAACATTTTTCTCTATTTTTATCAATTTAAATTTTGTTGTGGGAAATTATAGGAAGTCAGACAATCATTCAGAGACAGTAGTCATTGAGAATGAAAAATTTAAAGCTTTTTAACCATTGAAACACAAACTGCCAACGTCATGTGTCAAAGTATATAAAGCACATATCGGTAAACCAACAAAAATATTTCTTTTGTTCATCTGTACATTCTGATTATCATCAATGTAAGAAAAATGCTGCTTGAGAATTAGAATTTGATTTGTGTGTGCTTGGTGAAATAGTTTTCCCCTAAAAATCTAATCAAGGGCCAAGTTCATCCCTGCTGTAGTTCCACTGAAACCAACTGAGTTATACAAGAGAAGAATTTGAGCCTATGTTATTAAACATCAATTCAAAATCCAGTTACCTAATGGCAAGAACTGTCAATTACATCAAAATTAAATGTACATTTGGTGACCTTAATGTAACATGCGTCTTAGTTTTAACTCCTCTTGTTATGTATTTGTACAGCACCTAGAACAATAGACTCCTGGTCCATGACTCTGGCTCCAAGGCTCCACAATAATGCAAACAATAAATATTCAGTTTTCTGTGACTGGATAAAATGAATGAAGAGGATAATATTACATGGGTTAACCTTGCAATGAAATAAAAAGTGTAATCAGTACACATTGTAATGTAGTTCCCTGGATTTGAACAAATCCAAAATATTTAGGTTCTGTTAGAATAGTAATGTCTGGATTTGGAATTATTACAAATGGTCAATAAACTCACAGAAATATTCTTCAGAGCTGTGGGTTGCTGTTTCACTATGGGGTGGAAGCTATATAAATACTAATGCAGACAGCTTGTGAAATTGCTTTTCTGAAAAATAAAGTGATTGTCAAAAAATATAACACAAGTTGACCAAGAAATGATACATTTCCTATCATATTTCATGACTAAATAATGGAAAGTCTAATAGTTTCCTACCTGCAAGTTATTGCTTTAATGGCATTGATGCTTTACAAGAGGTAAAGATATCTTGTAGACAAAACAGTTTTAACTATTAATTTACAAAACAAGTTTTTTTAAAAAAAACTGTAGATAAATTCCATCAATTCCAGCCCCAAGAGTCATGTGACCCACTCTAGTCTGCCAAAGGTCATCCAGAAGAGCGCATACAACTAGGCAAGCTGATGTCTCTCTACTTCATTTTCAATAGAGATGGCTATTGTTTCAACTGAGCTACAAATTCAATTCCATGCAGTAATTTAGAATAAATTTTGTTAGAATAAATGTTATGTTATATATATATATATAGTTAGTGCTCCTGTTAGGTCAATTTATCTTTTAGTAACAGTTTGTAGAGACAAATGCCTGGACACATTTAAGGAGGTTATCCCTTAAAGATCATTATCCCTGGTCGTTATCCCTCTAAAGATAGTTAAACATCAATATTTTTTGATCCACATAAGAAAATGGGGTGGGGAGGGGAACCCAAAGTCCCTTATTCTGCATGGAAAGCCATTTTCTACTTCCGGATCACTATGACTAATGAATCGGAATGTCCATAATATAATAGGCTGTCCATAACAGCTGAGGTGACAGCAGTCTTAAATCTCTATGTCTTGCTAAAAATCAGCTAAACCAAATTCTTGCTTGCTTAAAGCCTCACTGTATGCATTGTTTCAGAGTAGCAGCCGTGTTAGTCTGTATCCACAAAAAGAACAGGAGTACTTGTGGCACCTTAGAAACTAACAAATTTATTAGAGCATAAGCTTTTGTAGACTACAGCCCACTTCTTCGGATGCATATAGAATGGAACATATATTGAGGAGATATATATACACACATACAGAGAGCATAAACAGGTGGGAGTTGTCTTACCAACTCTGAGAGGCCAATTAAGTAAGAGAAAAAAAACTTTTGAAGTGATAATCAAGCTAGCCCAGTACAGACAGTTTGATAAGAAGTGTGAGAATACTTACAAGGGGAGATAGATTCAATGTTTGTAATGGCTCAGCCATTCCCAGTCCTTATTCAATCCTGAGTTGATTGTGTCTAGTTTGCATATCAATTCCAGCTCAGCAGTCTCTCGTTGGAGTCTGTTTTTGAAGTTTTTCTGTTGTAATATAGCCACCCGCAGGTCTGTCACTGAATGACCAGACAGGTTAAAGTGTTCTCCCACTGGTTTTTAAGTATTATGATTCCTGATGTCAGATTTGTGTCCATTAATTCTTTTGCGGAGAGACTGTCCGGTTTGGCCAATGTACATGGCAGAGGGGCATTGCTGGCACATGATGGCATATATCACATTGGTAGATGTGCAGGTGAACGAGCCCCTGATGGTATGGCTGATGTGATTGACTATTGACCTGGGCTGGATTTTAACCAGATATAGAGGTGAAAGCTGTTGGATGCCATCTGGAATCCTTGAGTTATCCTAATTTTTTTTCCTTCAGTATAACTCTTCTGACTCCCAAACAAAAAAACCCCTCCTGTGATTAGAAAGGGAAAAGTGGATTGTACCTGTGTTGTCTTTTTATCTTTACACAACAAACATAATATGAAGAGACTACATGGGCACAGTGGGGCCAGAAATTCTGCAGTGGAATGGTTATCCATCAGAGATGCAGATTCATCGAAACTGAAATATTTTACAGAGAGAGTTCAATTTCAATGAATGTCTGATAGAACCCAAGCTGAGCTCCCACAGAACCTTGCCTGCTCTATAGTTCTCCACCTACCTGAAGGGCTGACAAGAAACAGACTGTAGAAGTCCTGGGAAAGGCCAGCCTTCAGGCTCCTGGCTCAGCCTATTCTCAGGCAGACTAAGGGGGATTTGGGAGTCTGGAAGTCCTGTCTGAGATAGGAACCCTGGAGCTTGACAGCTGGGGCTTCCAGGGTCATGGCTTCCCAAAAGCCCTCCAGGTGTAATTTTGTTTTTGAAACAAAAAAATCTGATTGTGGAACTTTTTTAAAATTCTATTTTGCAGCGAATTTCAAGTTTGTTTTTTCTAAATTGGAAAAGGTGGAGAAAGAGAAGAAAAAAGTGTGCGCGCAGGGGAAACAACACAAAACCTAGACATCATTCATTCTATTACAAGCAACAGCACAAAAGAAAAAAAGAGGGGCGATTTTTTTAAATCATTTCAAAATTCTGAAAATTTCAGTTTTTGAAATGAATTGAAACAATTTCATTCAAATCAACTTGAAAATTTTGATCATCACAATGAAGTGAAAATTTGCTTTTGTTTAGAAATGTAATATAAAAAATAAAAAATTGATATATTTTTCATGGGGAAACTGGTTTTTGACCAGCTCTATGGACTTACAGTGGTGCAGCAACTACAATCAGTACAGGAGCATTGAGACCTAGAGAACAATCTTCTTAAAATTAGTATTAACCTCTTGGTAATAGTGTTTTTGAAGATCTTGCTATTCAATATAGAGGAATTTTGCAAACATGGGCCTAGACCATCCTCTCTGGTTCCAGGATTAGAGAGGACTGTAATCCAAAGTACCTCTCCTCATGGGCACAGCAAACTCTATGTGCTGTCCTGTGCTGGAGAGCAAATGGAACTTTGTTGTCTGCAGTATAATGGGATTGACGATCTGTGGGTTTTGTTGGTAGGGGCAGAATGGAAAAGAGCAGAGCAGAGACCTCGCTGTGGTGGCATATCTTAATGGGGCTTCAGATCTCTGGTCAAAACTCACATTGGGAGTTCATGTCTGATTAGGACCATTAGCCCTCCTGGTTTTCAGAACCAGCAACTATGACGAGATTGCCAAGAAGGAGATGTGCCAGCAGAGCAATATGGAGGAAGCAATCCTTCCTGCAGAACTTTCTGTTTCTGTGTTCTTGGCTTTCTCTGGAACCACAAGGTTGGGAAATTGTATCGTATGTATTCCCCAGGTAATCTGAGAGGATATTTTCATCCCCCAAACTCTGCAAAGACAATCTGATGGAGTTTTCTGTCCCCTCCAGCCCCCAGGAGGGTTTCTCCATGGAAGTGGATGATCTGGACTATACTCTGCCTCAGAAAATCAGACGTCCCATTTCCTAGCATCAAAGCAGGGAAACAGCCTGGTGCAATGGATAGAGCATTGGAGTAGGATTCAGGAGCACTGGTTTCATGAATTCATGCTGTGACCCGTGATAAAGTCATCTATCCCCTCTGTGCCTATTTTCTTAATGTAAACTGAGAACAATTACACTCACCCACCATTATGAAACACTTTGGGTTCTGTGAACGGAAAGTGCTAAGTATTATTAGTAGTATTTATTTATTGCATTAATGGCATTACTGGAGCTAGGAGCCTATCCCCACAAAACAAAACTACTTTGTGCCTCTATGTTCCCTGTGCAGATATCTCCCCATTCTCCCAGACTTTACAATAGCACCACTGAAAGTCTCTGATATTAATGTTATTGTGAGATTTTTTTTATTCACTTTTAAACAGTGGCAATTTTACCATCCTTCCCCTAGAAACAGTTTTGAAATATCGAAAGGTCCTGCAGTCACAAAACAACAACAAAGTTTTCCCCTTGTGTCCCATCCTAACCCAACTGTATTTCTCCCTGAGACAGGTAATTTATTACACTCCATTTACTAGAATTCCTATTAAAATATATATAATGCAATGGGAAAATGTTGACGTTCCAGTAGAACCCTACAGCTAATAGTTGTTGTTTCTTTGGTGCACAGGGTACCTCAGGGACTGTCCCAGTCTGAAGAGTAAATGTTGTTTAGGGAAAAAGTGTTAGTCTTCAATTATGCTCTTCTGTGTCATATGAAAAGCTGCTACTGCTCAGCTTTTTAGCTATTTGATAGACATGAAAAATCAAGAAACTCTTATCTAAAATAGAGTAACATTAAATCTTCTCTATACTAGAGGACTGACTGGAAGGCTAAATACCACTACTGCAACTAATTTTCTAAGAAGAGATAAGAAAAGTGTACCGAAGTAAATTGAGAACAATAGTAGGACAAGGTACCCCCTCACCATACTCACATATGCTGTATATTATGCTAAGAAACTAGCCTCACTCTCTATCTACTTAGATTGTAAACTACTGTAACTTGCCATTATAAGCTTATCCCTAGGTTTTTGACCTTTAGAGCATGCTGCGAAGATGAGCTATTTGCTAGGGCTTTGGGGGTGGGAGGGGTGGGGAAAGGATTTGGATGAGATTATGTGGGGATGGGATTGGTATAGTTTGAGGTTTTAATCACCTGTTCTTTAACTTAATTTACTTTTGTTCTATGTAGATTTTCTATATTTTGGGTGATTAATCATGGAATAGATTTTTAAAATAATTGCTAGGTAGCATAAATCTCTTTGCTGTAATAAAGAACTATAGGCCAACATTTTCCAAATTAGGTGGTGTAAAGTGAGGCAGCGAAATCCATAATTAAGCACCTAAACAAATGTGACACTCTCCAGTGGGACTCAGGGTTTTGAAGCCCCTGACCACCACCTGGCCTTAGCATGAAGGAGTCTTGCCTGCTGTAATTCAGCTCCCTAAAACCAACCGCCTCTAACAACAGACAGGCATAGGTCTCCACAGACCTCACCCTCTCTGTACAGGCTAGTGACAGATACACATCAGTCCTCAAGCCCCTCTGCCATCATGTCCCTCTGTAGTCTCCAGCCCATCACTGAACACCCACAGAAATAACCAGGTAAGCTGTCTCTGTAGAGACACTGTACACATAAAGGACTGATCCTGAGTTGTGCCAATCAAGTTATTACAACACAGCACTGGAATATACTTATAGTGAAAACAAATCAACCTAAATCTTTGTAAATAAACAGAGATAATAAGCAAGGATGAGAACAACAACAAAAGCATAACATGCTTCTTAGTCTAAATTTAATTCTAAAAGGCTAAAATCCTTGTTTGAAGCAATTTCTCACCTAATGCAGCCTCTGAGCTTCACTAGCCCACATGGCCATGATCCAACTTCATGAATGCAAAAAGTGCTGTCCTTTTTGCTTCCTCTTAAACCACAAAGAGTGTTGTCTTTGCACCCCAGAGATAGGACAACCCTCTGTGGTTTTAGTCTCTGATGTCTTCCCATGTTGACTTCACATTCCCTGTTGGTTTGGAATCCAGATGTAGCTCCCATTGTGTTGGGCTTACAATGCTTAATTTACCTATGAACTGAAGCAGGTGAATAAACATTCTCTGTCTGACAGAAAACTTTTGTCAACTCTGTCTCTAAATCATATTTTAGGAACATATCCTCAGCACACATACATAACTACTGAAATAGCCACCTGTACAATTACATCGCATGGTGACTGAGGCTCAGTAATGATATAAACTTCCATTAGATACCTCTGAGGAACCTTAATAGGTAAATACTAGGACAGCAAAGTGTTAGGTGTAGTGTGTTTGTCAGGCCTGGGAGGAGTTGCTGTTACAGAACAGTGAACCCTTTGCCAGCTAGCATCAAGGGGTTCTTAGGGTCACAACACATTTTCAGAGATGTGAGAACCCACTGCTTCCATTGACTCCAATGGATGGTGTAGGTGTTTGCCATCTATGAAATTCAGGCTACTTAAATGTGGACTTAGCACTCTAACTTTAAACACCCAGATTTGAAAATATTGTCCTAGAAGTTATTGCTAGGCACAGCAATCTTCTAGGCACTGAGGTCCTGTGGTATAAAGTGTCATAGATCTACAATGGAGCAATGACACTTTTCACCAGCACAGGATCTGCTGCCTTGGCTCCTATTTTTCCCATGTAGATGGAAATGTGAAAAAAAAGGTTGCTTATTAAGAGTCATTGAAAAGCAGAGCTCCAATTATAAATGGAATTGTCTTCCAAAACAAGGTACTCTGTTTACACAGCCTCCCAATGGAAAACCACATATTGCTCTCAAATTAAACAAGGGGAGGTCCTGTTTAGTAGGTCAGTCAGCTAGTATGGCAAACTTGTGCTGCATGATATAGGGTTCAGAAACAGATGTATGGTCTATGCTAGTCATTTTGGGTATTTTCTTTCTCACTGTGACCTTCATCATGAAGAGGGAAAAAATATTCTACAAGTTAGAGCCAAGTAATAGGATGGGAAAGCATCACGCAGTGCACACACTGTGGTGGAGCACAGTAGATCTAGTTTTCCTTTCCCCTACCTTTTCAGTGCTCACTGCACTGAAAGGTATTTTTCTAGTGTATACAATAAATAGTAGTTTGAATCAATGCACAATTATGCAGCAGTAAGCCAACCTTCTAATTGATTGCAGCATATATTAACAATGATACAGGTTTTGTTAGCATACAACTAGCTTGTTATCCGCTGCATGCACATTTTTCAAGACCACATGCCAGGAAAATATGTTACAGTTGACAACATATTTATCTTTTGCAAATGATGAAGTAAATTGGAATTTGTCTTCCACTACAAGGATAAATGGTACAAAACTTTGTGTCCGAAAAAGGCACTCCATTGCAGACTCAGACAGAATCTCGAGTGTCTGTCCTATACTGCTGGAGACTTTTTAATTCTGCTCCCTTGCCCTTGCTTTGATACATATGGAGTCTCTGCTTAAGAAGTTCAAACCCAAGCATGGGATAGGATAAGGGGTGAAAAATACATACTGTAGCAGACCTTTGCAGTAGGAAGTGCTTTTAAAAAGTTATTTCTAAGTAGAGATGAGCTGAAATTGTTCCAAAAACCCCAATGACCTACATAAAGAAAAAACTACCCACTAGTCACTACTGAAGCCACCCAAAGACAGAAATTTGCAATGAAGCTTGACATTGAAAAAAGATTCTAGGGCATTCAGATCCTGGACAGCCACCCCATTATGGTAAAGGTGGATGGACGTTTCCTCTTAGCATTATTTACACACGCACTGTGGGCTACATATTGGCTTTAAGCCATGAGCCATATTGGGAGCATGTGAGGGGCTTTGTACTAATATCCGCTCACTGAGAAATTGTGCCTGAGTATTGTCCTGGAGAACTGAAGGAGCACAAACAGCACTGGTATGCTCTACATGAAGCAATGGTGGCATTCTTCTCAAAGAAGGAAGGAGTCACTGTGTTCAATAACCAATTATATGTATTTTAAGCAGGGCCGGCTCCAGGCACCAGCTTAACAAGCAGGTGCTTAGGACGGCCAAGGGAGAGGGGCGGCACCTGCGGCAATTTGGGGGCGGCAGGTCCCTCGCTCCTTCTAGGAGCGAAGGACCTGCTGCTGAACTGCCGCCGCTGATCACAGCTTTTTTTTTTTTTTTGCTTAGGGTGGCAGAAATGCTGGAGCCAGCCCTGATTTTAAGGTGCAGACATGAATCACAAAAGGAAGCCTTCTGCTGAACTGCATGCTTCATGCAATAAAGTGGAGGATAATTACAAAGGCTGCAGTTGTGTCAATCAGTGATGGGTTAAAATAGAGAACAACATTGCATTTTAAAAGTTGTGTGCAGATAGACAAGAGAAGATGACCTCAGGCTCCTAATTCAGGAGGGGGATATGGATGTTGCTGTAGAGAGGAAAACAGGCTGAGTAGCAAGGACTGTGAGGAAGGCTGAAAAGCATGACAAGTTCAGATAAGCTTGAGCTAAGATGCTTATCCAAACTGAGCCTTTGGAGGTTCACTCATCACCATTCATTGTCCCCTTCATCATTCTGAAAACATATATCCTTCTATTCATATTTTCTCCAGTTAGTAAATTTCCAGTTCTCTTAGCCTTTTTCTGAACCTTTTGCATCTCTTCAGCATACTTTCTAGAATGTGCTATCTGAAACTGAGTATCGTTAGCATCTAACTGTGATCTGACAAAATCCATAGGTGTCTTATATGGAGTCTGATGGCAATATTGCTGTGGAAATAGGACTATTGTTTTAGTTTTTTATATAAGCTGTCAGAACAACATTTATACAAAATCTCAGAGGAATAAGTTAAAGTGAACAAAACAGAATGCTTTTTTTGCCTCAATCTTCACAGACAAGGTCAGCTCCTAGACTGCTGCACTGGGCAACACAGTATGGGGAGTAGGTGAGCAGTCCTCAGTGGTGAAAGAGCAGGTTAAGGACTATTTAGAAAATCTGGATATGCACAAGTCCATGGGTCCAGATCTAATGCATCCAAGAGTGCTGATGGAGTTGGCTGATGTAATTGCAGAGCCATTAGCTTTGAAAAATCGTGGCAATCGGGGGAGGTCCCGGACAATTGGAAAAAGACAAATATAGTGCCCATATTTTAAAAAGGGAATAAAGAGAACCCGGGGAACTACAGACCGGTCAGCCTCACTTCAGTCCTTGGCAAAAGCATCGAGCAGGTCCTCAAGGAATCCATTTTGAAGCACTTGGAGGAGAGGAAGGTGATCAGGAACAGTCAACATGGATTCACCAAGGGCATGTCTGACCAACCTGATTGCCTTCTACGATGAGATAACTGGCTCTGTGGATATGGGGAAAGTGGTGGATGTGATATATCTTGACTTCAGCAAAGCTTTTGATACAGTGTCCCACAGTATTCTTGCCAGCAAGTTAAAGAAGTATGGATTGGATGAATGGATTATAAGGTGGATAGAAAGCTGGCTAGATTGTCAGGCTCAATGGGTAGTGATCAACAGCTCGATGTCTAGTTGGCAGCTGGTATCAAGCAGAGTGCCCCAGGGGTTGGTCCTGGGACTGGTTTTGCTCCTTACATTACTGCTGAATATAAGAAAAGGCTAAACTAGCTCTATGGGCTACACCTGCTTTTTGGGCTGGACTCTACTTAAAAAATCTTGGCCTTTGCTACTGATGCTGTTCTTAGTTAATCCCCACCAGTAATCAGCTCTTGTTAACAAATCATCAGGATTAGGTGCAAACTGTAAAAAGTGCTCCTTACATTCGGAGGGCAACACAACCAGCAACAATTCAGTACGAGATAGGTACATCTCTCCCACCCCCGTTAGTATATCGAGCACAATTTGCTCTTTCAAATTGTACCACTGAAGGAAGCAATCTGCCTATTCACTTGGACCCTCCTCCAGGAGGAGCTTTAAGGCAAACACTTCCACCTGCGTTATTAAACCATTAAACTCTTTTACCAATTGTGCCCCTAAATCTGAGTCAGTAAAGGTGTGCCCTATAATCTGTGGTCACACACTCCCCAAGGTTCTCTGCAATACCTTGTCTCAATCCTACATAGTTAACTGGTTTGTCGCTTTAGAGCATGGGGTTCTCAAACTGGGGGTTGGGAGGTTATTATGTGGTGGGGATCACATGGTGGTTTGGCCTATTAGGGGGCCTGAGCACTACCATGAATATTTATTCTAATGCCCAGCCTTCCATGTCCAAGACTAACTTCCTCACCCTTATTATATTGGGGTGCACTTATCTCATAGGTGTTCCTGAAGTTATATTCCAACTCCTACTATTGAGCAAGCTATTCCTAGTTGAGTTCAGATGGAGTTCTTGGGCCAGAAATTAGGGGGTGTCTCTCTCTCTCTCTCTCTCACACACACACACACACACACACACACACACACCCTGGTAAAGCGCCTCCTCTGGTTAGACTCTGTCCCGGCTACTGTGTTTGGGGCCCACCTCACTGGACTCCCTGTGCTCTTTAAGCCTTCTGATTGAACAGTCCAGGCACTGCCCCCCGGATGGGTTCTCTAGGCATGCACTCAGGATCAGATCAACCATCTAGCATCCTCTTCTGAGAGCTGAAATCCTATGGCTCAACCTCTTAGCCCCTGTACTGATGCCTCATACTACCCTGTATCTGCACAGCCCCTCCCAGAACTTCCGGTGCCTGAGACAGTGAGAGCAAACACCGATTCTACACAGAATTCTAAACACCATTATTCTTTACTTAGTACAAAAGACACTCAGCTCTAAACAAAATAATAAATACACCTGCATGCATTTCCCTGCCTCAGTTTCCTTACCAGTCTGGAGAGTTCTTTGGGTTTGGACAGAGTCTTCTGGGATGCCCAGAGTCCTCCTGTGGCTTCTCTTCAGAATCATGTAGCCTAATTCAGCTAGCTTTCCCTGACCGTGACTAGTCCCACAGTTAAACAGTACACACCTGGTACAAAAGTATGCCCTTCTCACCAAACCACAGCTTCCACTGTCTTTTTTTCCTGTGAGTCCCTCAAATTTATATGTCCCCCTACCAACACCAGTTTTGCTTTGGTCTGCTGCTGGGGATTTTTCCACTCCCTCTCCTTTCAGAGCAATTAGAGAGACAAACTTCTCCCAGCTTCAGCCAATCCATTATTCCAAGGTGTTTCCATCTGAATAGATGACCATGAAGATTTAACAAGCAACTATTGTCCCTGGTCTGCAGAAATGTGCTACAGCTCCTGTCAATAAATGGTGGATTCCACATGCCCCCTACAGGCACCCCATGATACAACAAATTCATAATATCAACCAAGATTTGTACAAAGTCAGATTTCCTCAAATTGTCACAGGAGGAAAAATTTTAACCTGTAATTTTAACCTGTAATTAGAGCACATAGGATACAGAAGGCACTGAGAGACATGAAATGTGGAGTCCATATTTACAAAGTAACTTTTTTTGACTAGTACCACACTACAAATTGAATTACTGTTTTAAGACACAGTCAGTCCAGGCATTGCAGCATCTGCATACATCAGCTGTAGTGTGCTTAGCTCTGGCCATACTATGTGTAGTACTGGAGAACTAATTTGGATATTCTAAAAAGCAACCTGAGCATTTATCCCACCAGAATCTCTCGGAGATTTAATGAAGTTTTCTCTGAGGTGCTTTTTACACAGTTTTATGTTTAAATTCTGACATTTAAAGATTAATCATCTATGTCTCTTGTAGGCAAGGCCGGGGCAGGAAATGTCGTCTATCCCTCCCCAACCCCAAGGCATCAGCAGTTTATGGGAAAGAAATGTGCCACAAAAGTTCTGGGGAGAATTTCCTGACACATGCACAGGATCAGACCACCATAAGAGGCCCTGTCCTGTTCCCTGGAACAAGGGCATACCAGGTGTGGGAGGGTGTGTTTCCATTGCATTGCGCCCTATAAAGATTCTGGGATGCTCCAAACTATAGCAAAGCCTACAGACAGCTCTGTAGTGGTTCCATAAATTAATGATTATATCTCAGGGCTACTCTAATCTGCACCAGGGTGTTTCAGCCCTCAAAGCAGCTCAGAATCCTGAGGACTGAAAGCCACCTTTGCCCTTCTCCTCCAGGGCTATGCTTTCTTTGTTACATCTCCTGAAGGTACAACAGAGATTTTCAGCCAAGCAATTTAGAAAATCATGTTCCTGCTGTATTGCTGTTATCTAGATGTGCCTGGGAGCGGGAAAAAAAAGATGCTTTGTTGCAACCTTGCTCCTGAATTAATCAATTAGTCTTGTGATGAAGAAGAGCTTCTACTGAGAGTACTGCTCTGGTGAGAAGCTGCTAGAGTACAGCTGGTTAGAATGCAGTTTTGATCTTTATCCACTTGGAACTGTCTTTTCTAAGTTATGTAAGAGATTTCAAGTGGGAGTTTTGTAGTTCTTCAAAACACACCTCAAAAAATTATAATTCATTTTTAGTCAACTTTTTCCCACCTACTTCTGTCAGGAATTATCACAATACCCTGGATTTATGAGCCCCAGTTTAATGCAGAGACTGAACTAATTTATGGCTCCCTGTACCAGCTGATGTAGATGTTTATGGGCTGTTCAGAAGCAAGCAAGCATCTGAATGAGAAAAACTGATCTTGAAAGATTTTCAGCCCAAATGTGGAGACCCAAAAGACTGGATAGTTCACATAAGCTTTCATATGTTTGGGCGCTTGTCCAGGCTGACCGAAACCTCTGAACTTTCTAATGTTTCTCCATCATTAGCTGTTAGCTTGTCAAGGGTGTCAGTCTCTGTGATCAGTCTCTGTGATCAGTCCTACATGTATACATTTTCCATGCTTTGCAAGTGGCTTTAACTTATTCATCAATTAATTCTTTCATGATAAGAAGGATAGATAAATATGAGTGACACCATTATTCTACCTGATACAGGCATTCATTAGTGGAAGGAAATTCTCCTAAAAAAAGAGCCGTAGGCCATGTCATTATCTTTCTCTTCCTAGGTAAATTTACAAGACATTTATTTTTCTGTTTTTCCTTATCGTCTTTCCTTATTTTTAAAGTAATTGTTCAATACAGTGAAAAGTACCATATTGATAGTTATAAAGGTGAAGCCCTCTGGTTACCCTCAGAACAGGTACAACAGTCAGGAGCACTGGCAATGAAAGCTGTCTCCCAGTACACCAATGTGCCCCAAAGAGGACTGGTTCTAGCAAAGGCAGTTATTCAGCCTCAATTCATATGAAATCCCTGGCTAGCTCATGAAGAGTGCCACTTAGTGTCACGTGTGAGGGAGTTTTTGTGATGTATATACCTGCCCCTAGAAACTTGACTGAGGTCACCTTCTTATTGCACAGCCATCAACTGGTAAGTTTTCACACACTGCTGCTCTAGGCTAGGTTCAGACTAGTTCAAACCTCCACATTTCATTCCATACCATCTTTGGTCTTCATACTGATTTTATTACTATCATTAAATATGTTTAGTGCACTAGTACCCAAGACCCCAGTGTTGATTGGGGCCCTATTGTAGTAAGTGTTGTACAAACTTATAGGAGGAAACGTCCCTTGCTCTGAAGAGCTGACAATGTAAGAAAATAGTTGACATGTTGTACAGAGATGGGGGTCGGAGAGAGGGGAGGAAGAGGGTTATAATAAAATATGCTGCACATATCTTAAAAACAATTACTTATTATAGCCGTGCCATAACTAGACAAAACTCTCCATTCCTTCTTGAAACGGAGTCCTCTTACTCCAGGCAACTGGGTGGTAATGAAGCAGGATAAGACCTGCTCATGCTTATGTCAGCTCTAGGATGTGCCTGGGGCTTCAGAAACAGCCCAGACATCCTGTGTAGTCACTAGGCAGCCCTCAGAATTTGTGCAGAACTGACGCTCAAAATGACTGACGGGCTGTTCTCTCTACAGACAAAACCTGAAAGGTTAGGCACATAATAGGCATGTGAGGTGACATTGGTGTATTTCAGAAACTGTTTTAACAATAGCTGGGGCAACTTAAATAGCTAAGTCAATTCTGTTTTGGGGGGGGGGGGATAGCCCACCTTTCTCAGGATAACAGGCGGGTAACAATACCCAAAGGATATTATGGCGCTAGGCATAGTCAATCAGTTTCTGTATACCAGTCCAATTCCTCACTTCACCACCTCTTAGGCACTGAACACCATAAACTGGCAATTAGAGGCATTACCCAGCTTTCCCAATGGAGGAGCCGTATGGAGTTTGCAGCACAACAACAAAAATATGCAATAAAAATGTGTAGACCTAAAAATACATTCACTACTTGCCCATGTGAATGCACAGGCTCATTGTTTTAACTTCCATCATCCCCGCTCCTTATGTGTTTGTAATCTCTTCCTATTGTTCTTTTAATTTAGTCTTTGGGGCAGAGACTCTCTGTTTAAAAAGCATCAAGTCAATGACATGATGTAAGTAATAAAATAATGAGTAGGATTATGGGTAGGGTCAAATAGGGTAGAAAATTTTTTCCTCACCTGTTTAATTCCTCTTGCTTAATTAATTCTGAGGACAAATTTAGTATACTTGCTAAATTGTCATATGATCAATGTACTCTAGTTGTGTGATTTTGAATCCTCCAGACAACACTAAAGGTTTCCATCTCGATGAGCCTCCTGTTTCATAACACATCATATAGCCTCTGAAGCAGGAACCTTGTGCAGGATACTTCCTAGTTCTGGATGGCAAGTTAGCAAAAAGAGTAGAGTGGGACAGGCCGCTGGTAGTAGAAAAAGGAGCTAGTTTCTGAATTAATGGAATCTTAACCCCTGGGATTTGAACTTGAGCCTTGGCCTTTTTCTGGTAGATTTGATACTTGGGATCCCTCATGAGGGGAAGGAGGACACTTAAGTGAAGACTTTCATCTCTAGAAAGGTATCACAGCTTTAAAACTTTCTGCATGTAGAATATCTGCATTTATGTTTAGATTCCTCCCTTTGCTGATGTCTAGTATCACTGTGGAGGCACCACTAATACATCATAATATTACATCCGCATATCCAACCTAATTAAAATTAATTTCAAACAACTTTACTGATCCACAATTTGCATCTGTACTTGACATAGGAAATTCCTCTCTCTCCCTGGAGCCACTGTTGTCGAATTCTCCTACAGAAATGACATAGTTCTATACATTTAATTTGTGCTTGAAAGAGGAGTTGCAAATTACAGTAATTTGAACTGGTTAACAATTTCCTGGTAACAGGTGATAATTCGCAAACCACTTCTGAGTACTGTAAGGCAAATGATTATGTCACATTTTGATGCTGACGGAATCTTATTATGTAGCTGTGATCTGTACTGTAATAAATATACTGCTGTATTGTACATCCATGTTTTTGAAGCACACAGTTGTTGGGTTCTTCATCGTTTAAATGTTTCCATCATGACTGGAATGTTTTACTTTAAGTAAGTACAACAAATGTAAAGTGCTTTATTTGTTTTTCTACACACAAGACTCATGACAGAAAAGTCTCAGTCAAAAATCTATCAAGAACTGTTTTAAATTTTGCCAACCATGCATGTTCATGTGCTAGAAGTTCCTGTTCTATGGAAATTGATCAATAAACACTGCTCTACAGCCAAAATGCTTCTGAAATAAATGTAGTCAAACTTTACTAATTCTGGGTCACTGAGAATGAAAATGATGCTTAAAATTGTTGATTGGCTCTAGTTTTCAAGATATGCTGTTGGGTCAGTATATACGACCCTTGACTTGGGAATGGCAGAGGATAAGTGAGTTATAAAGGGAAGGGATCTCAATTTAAACCAGAAATGACTAAAATACATCTTTGACTGGATCTATGAAAAAAATCTATGACTGGGCTTGGACAGTACTTGCTTTTTAGGCAAAACAATGAATGATACAATCTGAAGCTGGTATTGTGTCATACATGATATGAATTGCATCATGTTATTCCTAAAAGTCATGGATGATGCAATCATAACAAAGCTTACATCACTCTGCTGAACAAATTGCCCTATATCAGCTCTAGAAATCATACGGTGTCGTGCTCTCTTATTTGTCAGTGTTTGATTTTGCAAAGGGACACATTTCTGTTTAGCCAAAGTGAGCAGAGATGCCTTGTACTTGTGTGAACAGTGCAGATAACTTCTGCTATGTTTGTGGTGAAGGGACTTTTGCATCAAAAAAGCGCAGTATTACCACTATGGTTAAGAAAGCCTATCACCTTTATTTTGGCTGCAAAATTGGAGATCAGGACAAGAGGTGGGCCCCACACATATGCTGCAACACTTGTGCAACAAATCTTCGACAGTGGTTGAACAGGAAAAGGAAATCTATGCCTTTTGCAGTGCCAATGATTTGGAGAGAGCCAACAGATCATACCAGCAATTGTTACTTCTGCATGGTGCCTCCAGTTGGGAAAGGTGTGTCAAAGAAGAAAAAGTGGACTGTGCATTATCCAAACATTCCATCAGCTATATGCCCAGTACCCCACGGAGGAGCACTGCCGGTTCCTGATGCACCAGAATCATTCTCACTTGAGTCAGATGAGGAAGAGGAAGAGGATGAAACTTCTGATCCTGAACCATCAATGTCACAGGACCCACATTTTCTCCCATCCTCCTCCTCTGAACCACACCTCATAACACAAGGTGAACTGAATGATCTTGTCAGGGATTTGGAACTACCCAAGAGTAAGGCAGAGCTGTTGGGCTCCAGACTACAGCAGTGCAATCTCCTGGCAGGTGATGTTAGGGTTTCCATGTTCCGTGACCGTCAAAAGGATCTTGTCCCATTCTTCTTCATGGAAGGTGATCTTGTAGCCTGCAACAACATCGATGGTGTGATGGCAGCCTTCAACATCGGTCACGATCCAGATGAGTGGAGACTGTTCATTGATTCATTGAAGACGAGTCTTAAAGCTGTTTTACTGCATAATGGCAATGTTTTGCCATCAATTCCAGTTGGTCATGCAGTCCATATGAAGGAAACCTATGACAACATGAAACAACTGTTAAGGTGCATAAACTATGACCAAAGTGGCAGCTTTGTGGCAATTTGAAGGTTGTTGCTCTCTTGCTTGGTCTGCAGACTGGATGCACAAAGTACTGCTGTTTTCTCTGCGAATGGGATAGTCTTGCAAGAGATTCCCACTACATCAAGAAAGATTGGCCACTCTGACAGTCATTGGAGCCTGGGAGGAAAATGTTCAGCATCCACCACTTGTTGAATCAAGGAAGATTTTGTTACCACCCTTACACATCAAGCTGGGTCTTATGAAGAACTTTGTCAAGGCCATTGACAAAACACAAGCAGCTTTCAAGTACCTCCGTGGAAAATTTCCACGCTTACGTGAAGCTAAGATAAAGGAAGGTGTCTTTGTTGGTCCTCAGATTCGTGAACTTCTTCGAGATGATGCATTTGACCATGCACTGCATGGCAAGGAAAAGACAGCATGGAAAGCCTTCCAGTTAGTGGCAATAAATTTTCTCGGAAACAACAAGGCAGACAACTACAGGTTGTTGGTGGAAAACCTCCTCAAGGCATACAAAAGCCTTGGTTGCAACGTGTCACTAAAGATACATTTTTTTCACTCTCCTCTAGATTTTTTTCACTGAACTGCGGAGCAGTGAGCGACGAGCACGGCGAGCGATTTCACCAGGACATTGCAACAATGGAGAAATGCTATCAGGGCAAATGGAGCCCATCAATGCTTGCAGACTATTGCTGGACAGTGACAAAAGATGCTCCAGTTAATGAATACAAGAGACAAGCCAGGAAGTGCCGAGTAGACACTGAATAGTACTAAACTATGTACATAATAGTTTTTTGCCTTTTGTTTCATAATAAATTTTATTTATATAACCCTTTTGCTGATTTTTAAAGTGTTACATAAACAGGACAGGTGAAATATTATCATGTAAAGCAACCATAAACACATGAAAAGACCTAGGTTTACAATTTATGATTAAAACTCTATCATCACAATATACATAGACATAAAATGCAAAAACTTATATATCTTAGAAAGAGTAGCCAATCGGTTGTTTTAATTGTCATATTTGAATTCAGCACATCAAAATACATACTAAATAGCACATTTTATCTCTGAAGCAGATGACTTCTCAAAAATTGTAGACCAGTGATATCTGCTTCAATTATTAGAGAATATCAGATCTCATTTAACAAAGTCTGTTATGTGGCTGTATCAAATGTATTTGTCATCTCATGTTGCTTGGGTAAGTGTCAAACTCAGTGCTTTTATTCAAACCATCTTATGTAGTATATAGAGCTGAAGAAGGGGGAAAAACCAAATTTGGGGAGTTTCTTGATCTATAGACCCTGTCTACGCAACAGCTGAAGTTGTGCTAATGAGAACCATCCATCTTTAAACATGATTCCTCAAGGTGATCAGACTGTTAACTTGACTACTGTAGACAAAGTGGAACTGTTTTATTAATAGAACTAGCTGACCAGCTAAGAGCTAAGCCACTAATTTGTGTTTGCCTTACACAAAATGGGTCCAAACAAATTAGTGGCTTACACAAATTTGCCTTACACAAGTATTTTAGTAAATGAACAGTCACACAAACATCATGAAAGGGCAGATGCCAAGAAAAGCTTTGAACTCATGGACACGAATATTGACTAGAAACCAGATTCTACAATTTACACACAGCCAAGCAGGGAACAGAACCAATAGCATGTAATGTTTTTGTCTATTCTAAGTGAAATATTTCCACTCAAATTGTGAATATTTCATATGTGCAATGAACAGCATGCAAACAAACATTCTACGGTATTAAGGAATAAAAGAGATTTCATCCTACTAAACAGTAAAAATAAAAACGGATGTAACAAAGTTGTAGCACTCATTACATTAAAAGGAATTTGTTTTCAACTTGTCTCCTGTATGCTGCCCTTTTTTTTTTTTCCCCAGGTAAAAAGCACTATAACTGACAAAGGAAAGTCTGGAATCAGGGATTGGGAGGGGAAGTGGTCTCTAAAAGGATTTTTTGGCAAAAATAGTCCAGAATAGTAAAAAGAGTATGAGAATTACTACTTCTAGTACATAACAAAAATTTTAAACTTGGTGTTTTAAACATGTTAGCCGTGTCTATTCTGGTCAGCTAGCTTGTTTTTCCACCTGCTTCTAAATAGGAAAGAATCTCACACCTATTTCTCCCTCCTACCTGAGATTTGCCATATATCTCATTGTACCACTTCCTACTGGCCACCTTGGCAGAGGTTTCAAAATCCTTCAACTTTCAACCACTTATTAAGTACACAGAAAAAAATTAACTGATAACACTATTAAACGGTGCTGTCTGTCTCTGCCTAATGCCTGTTGGGGATTCCTGACAGTTTTGTTCTTTTCATGCAAATAAGCCACGCTCACAGAAATGGATATTAATTGGAGTCACAAGCAATCAAATTTAACATTGTCAGACCAGTACTTGTGTCTCAAACTGATTAAACCTTTGGAAGGAAAATATCACTGACAATTTCAAGATGGAAAAAGAAGGTATTTTCTTAACATTAAGTCTTCTCAAACAATAAAAAAAAATTGTTTCAGCAAGCCTCATGTCCAGGCACATCATAGTGTTTGTGACAGCATATTTTTTTTTTGTGTGTGTGCGCATTGGTATAGAGTGAAGGATGTTAAGATCTATTCAAACTTAGTGAAATAAATGTTTTTACTCATCTTGATGAGACCTACTTCTGTACTGTAATAAATATGGATCACATCCTTCCACTGGTTTTAGAATCTAAAACACATTTTTTGGAATCACTGCTTCTTAACTACAGTTACAGTTCTCAGATACTAGCATTGGCACAGCATCTTGCTGTTTCTCTCTCTTACTTATGTCTTCTGAATTCCTGGTTATTTTTGTTCATCAATGTCCATTCCACCAAGATATGTCTCACTTTCTCATTTATGTCCTCTCCTTTCCATACGTCCAGGCTTCTATGTGCCAGATGCCTTCAAAACTCTCCAAACATTTTTAGTCACTTGCAGACCTGGGTGTTGGGTCCCGTGAAAACAATGGCCATGGTCTACCCTGCATCCGAAGAAGTGGGCTGTAGTCCACAAAAGCTTATGCTCTAATAAATTTGTTAGTCTCTAAGGTGCCACAAGTACTCCTGTTCTTTTTGCAAAATGTCAAGGCTCATCATAGGTTTTATTAAAACAAAAAACAGAATAGATCTATCTAGCCCCTTTCCTTGTGAGGGGTTAGCCTTGAAAATATAAACAAAGCGAATAGATTGCTGTGGCTGAAAGTTTGCCACTGATTATTCCTAAAGATCACAGTCCTATTCAAGGCTTCTCTTTGGGACCCGTTGCCTGGGTCCCTTGTTTTCGTTGGGGAAGCTAAACCTGTTTGTAGATGAGGAGTTGGAGGGGGTTTTCTGGCTTCTCTTTGGGACCCATATACCCCCTCCATCTGAGTTTTCTTGGAGAGAGTATATGGGTCAGGAGGCCCTTAGAGAACATAGTAAGGATCACAGCAAAGAGGGACATAAATCTCCTTGGGTTTGTGGCAGAGACCCACAAACCCTCAAAGACCAGCATGGATTGGAGGTTCTGAGGAGCATCCTAAAACTTACAGCATGTTAGGTATGTGGTCCCCAAGGGGCCTCATAAGACTCAGAAGATTCCTCCAGTCAACACCCAATAACCTTTAAGGGGCTTTGCTGCAATTTTCAACCTCCCAAGCCAATAGGATGGAAGCTGTTGGAGGCTGAAGAGCCTAATAAGACTTTGTGGAACCCCCCATTACAGATACAAGGAAGGAGGAGGAGGAGGCAGCAAGCATCAAGGGAAGAAGGGGATGGAGTCCCTATCCTCTGCATAGGACTCAAGGAGCAGAAAGAGGCGGCCACGGGAAATGGGAAAGGGGTAATCACTTTCTGTGAACATCTCTGTGATAGGTGGGAGTATTAGGAGGGAAAGATAATTTCTTCCCTTCAATTCTTTTGACCTCTGCCCCCTCAAAGCTTCTTTCTAACTCATACATCACAATAGAAATGGATTATGGTGACATCTCTCCACTCATTACATGTTAACAAGTATAGATGCTCATAGCAGTAGGCTATGCACTTCATTATGCTGGCATTTGTGAGCAGAAAACAATCTCAACTAACGTTCTAAGCCAGACATTTATGAACAAGAGCTGGATAGTTGGCCTATTTATCAAGTCAACACTTTCACAGTCTTTTCACTGATTTCTCACACTTAAACATACTGAGCAAATCTTTCAAAAGTACCCCAGTGACTTAGGAACACAAGTACCATTCATTTTCACATGAGAGTTGGATACTTAACCCTGTTAGGCCCTTTTGAAAATCTTGCCCTTAACAGAGACTTACTTAATACTAACTATAACATAACACTATTCACTTCTTATAAATCAGCTTGAGAATATTACATCGTCACAACACTATAAAGCAGCATTAATGTTGTTGTGGAACATTATATGTGATTCTATGGGCTTACTGTGGAAATGCACACTTAGCTCTGAATTTCCTTTGTTTCTAATTTTTTTTAACATTAGCATTCTTATTTTCATACACTCAAAATGTTGATACTTGTAGTTGCTCACATTTTAAACTTCATTGTATTGAAATTTTGTGCATGGGAATACCTCTAACTGGTAATTCAGAGGCCACTATTCAAATTTTCTTTCTGTGACAGATCTTACAAAAAAGCAGATATTTAATGCAACAAAAATCTCAAAGGGTTAGGGTCAATCATCTATGGAAATTTTGAGATCCAAAACACTAAGGTTGAACTGTTCTTAGTTATGGTGTACCCATTCCTACTTGGGGCTGTTGTTGAGTGAATTTATCTACCATACACCGTATATTCCCCAAATCGACCATACAAAATACCATATTGTTTTTCTGAATTGGATAAAGTGTAAGTGTGTCACTTTGATAGACTTGTGATTCTTTAGTGTAGTAAAAAGGAACATAGCACAGTTGAGATAGCCACTGAAAGTCAAGGGTAAAATAAGCTCATTCCTGCAGTGTGAATAAGCTCATTCACTTTCTCAAAAAGAAATCTAATTGTTACACCTAAGGAAATATTAAAAGTTTGAGTTGTAGCTGTAATACAAGGTGAGGAAACGGCACTAATGAACTTCAAAAAGCCTCAAAGAACTTCAGATCTATAGTTTGGGATAGGTACATTATATAAGACTAACTAAATAAGCAGTACAATAGTCACAAAAAACTGCTGCAAAGACAAGTTCAACTTTTACACTCTTCCTTTATCAACCAAATAACCTCCACTATTGTGCTTCCTATATATGTTCACCCACTACCCGATTATGATGCTAACCTACAGTGACTTTATACTCTGGCCACTTATGCTGTTGGTTTTAACCCTCTTTGACACCTCCACCATCAGAGGATAAGGCAGCACTAACAAGATACTGTACAGTAACCGAATGTACTGTAATTGTCAGTGTTTTTATAGAAGTTGCCATGTCTTTCATACTGTCAATGTGTTCTCAAGCTTCCAGGACACTTTTATTAAAAAAAAAACAAAACAAAAAAAACCTGGGATTTGGAAACCTTCCTGTACCTTATTTTGTGGATCCAGATACAAATATAATCCCAAAACACCTTCTGCCTATTATTGCTAAATAAATATTTGCTTCCATTTCTTATTTGCTCTTTGCTGTCTTGCTGGTCTCTCTCTCTTTCCCCATTTCTTTCCCCTCCCCACTCCCCCACTCCATCCTTGCCTATTACCACATTCCCTTCTCCCTCCAAGCATCCTATGTTCTTTTCTTTTTATATTCTTTATTTATTCACATTTCATTCTTTGTCTCTTTCTTCCTGGGAGGCAGCAGAGTCTATTATAGTAGTTCCCAGCTTTTTTCCTGTTTGTAACATGAGGTCATAGTATGGAAAAGAAAATCAGAATCTCCCCCTTAGTTACCCATAAAGAAAGAGACATATTCATGACCCCATGGAGCTTGTTTGTAAAACTGTTGGGGTCATGACCCCTTGGCTGAGAACCCATAGTTTAATGGATAATGGAAGGCATAAGGAGACAAGAGAGCTGGCTTTTATTCCTGACTCACTCACTGACAAGCTGTATGACTTCAGTCATTTTAACCTTTTTTGTGTCTCCCTTTCTCCTGTGGTAAGAATGGGACACTTACACAGAGTTATAAAACATATTAAGGTTCTCAGAGGAAATATGCTCTATAAGTGCAAAGTATTGTCATTTACATTAATCACTGTTGCCTCTTATGCCTACTTTCTTTTTGCTGCTGTTATCCTGTATATGCCCCTCGCTGCCTGTCTCTCTCCACTCTGCGCATTTTTCTTTCCCCATTTCTTGCCCACTGTCTTTGTCTTTCCTCTACTTAGTTCCAGTTTCTCCCCACTCTTCAGACTTCGCATTCTTTCTCTGCCAGCTTGGCTCTCATTCAAAGTACCAAGGAAACATTTTATTGAAAATATAGTTTTGTATCTAAATGCTTACACTGAAGGCCAGTCCGATCCAGTGCAATATCAACCTACAGCAGGGACCACAGAGATTCAGATTCTGATCAGCACCATTCACACTGCCTTCAACTCAGTATAGAGATAACAATTAACAATGCCAAATTTTAGAAGAGAAAGCAGAAGAGGGAAAGCTGGTGCAATAACCAGCACCATACTGAACCAGTAAAGCAAAGAATTGTGTTTCTTTTCTAGTCCTAACATAAAAAGCTTTTAGTCCCCAGAAGAGGAACAAAAGAAAAAGCATGAAAATAGAGTGTTGCCAACTTAGCTACTTTGTCATTAGATTTAGTGACTTTTTGGTTTCCCTAGGGAGAAAATTAGTGTCAAAGTGACCAGTGACAAATCTAATGATTTTCACTGCCACTTACAGTGACATTCAGAAACAGAATTCACCAATATGTATACTCACAAAATCATTGACAAGCAGCTCAATAGTGTTAATAAAATCCATTTCATGATCTTCTTACTACATTCTATTGCACACCAAGTCAATGTCATTATGTCTCAATTGAGCATGTCCTTGGAAGGAATTGCATTCCAGGGCTTCTTGGACTGAGATCACTATAATCTGCAGGCAAGAAAAAGAAGTTTGTGGAGGCTAATTAAATACTTTGCTAAGCCAGGCGCACTTTGGAGAGAGTAGCACATTAGCTAGGGTTTGTTTTTAGCCAAATGTGTTCTTTCTTGCTGCTCCATAGTAGGTAACACACCCTATCATGCAGGGAAAGATGGGTTATGAAGTGGGCTGGATGAGCAGGGCAGATTAGCCAGCAAGGAGAGCCACACGGATGGAAGGTGGGGTGGGATGAGACAGGGCCCTACCAAATTCACAGCCATGAAAAATGTGTTATGGACTTAGAAATCTGGTCTTTTGTGTGCTTTTACCCTATAGAATACAGATTTCATGGGGGAGACCAGCATTTTTCAAATTGGAGGTCCTGACCCAAAAAGGAGTTGCAGGGGGGGTTGCAAGGTTGTTTTAGGAGGGTCACAGTATTGTCACTCTTACTTCTGCACTGCCTTCAGAGCTGGGTGGCTGGAGAGTGGCAGTGTTGGGAACAGCAGCACCACAGAAGAAAGGGTGGCAATACCTTACTATGCCGCCCTTCTGCGCTGCTGCCTTCAGAGTTCAATGACCAGAGAGTGGTGGCTGCTGATCAAGGGCCCAGCTCTGAAGGCAGCACCCCACCAGCAGCAGCATAGAAGGGTGGCAATACCATACCATGCCAACCTTACTTCTGCACTGCTGTTGGTGGTGGCTCTGCCTTCAGAGCTGGGCTCCCGGCCAGCCGCCGCCAGTAGCAGTACATACGTATGGGTAGCAGTACCACAACCCCCTCTACCATAACCTCGCAACCCCTCCCCCCCACACACCTCCTTGTTGGGCCAGGACCCTTATAATTACAGCACTGTGGAATCTCAGATTTAAATGTCTGAAATCATGAAATTTACTATTTTTAAAATCCTATGATTGTGAAATTGACCAAAATGGACTATGAATTTGGTAGTGCCCTATCTATACCACCTGTTGACTCAATATGCATGTTCACTAGCTTTATTTCTGACAAAATGTCCTCACTGTTTATGAGGTTGACTGTGAAGCACTACTTGCTATTTCATAACTGGTATATAATGTTGTTAACCCCTGTGTTAAAAGTCACTACATATGGGACTGTCATGGTGAGCCAATGGCTTGTGGCTCTGTATGCTGCCATGTTACAGTTATGAGCTTGGGACCCAAGAATGGTCTTTCTTAATGGACTAAGAGGAGCTAGATTCACTCTGCGTTTAATACTCTTATGTCCTATTCTGATTAACATTAATGGGATCAGCAGTCAGTCGGAAGTCATTTCTGGTACTTCCCAGAGGGCGTAAGAAAGGAAAGCCAGGAGTATAAAGTAACCATAAATACAGTTATCAGAGGGGTAGCCGTGTTAGTCTGAATCTGTAAAAAGCAACAGAGGGTCCTGTGGCACCTTTGAGACTAACAGAAGTACTGGGAGCATAAGCTTTCGTGGGTAAGAACCTCACTTCATAAATACAGTTGGAGTGCTGTATGTGTCTCCCTCTTTCTTCTCCGCACCCCCACACCACCACCTCAAGTCTCCAAGAGGGTTTTAGAACCCTGATTTCCTAATCTTGGAAAAAGAAATATCTGTATGTATTCAAAATGATAGGTGATATGGAAATCATCCTTCTTGGACTTTTATCTAGAGTCAGTGCACAGCAATCAAACAGAGCGAGACAAAAAGATCCCACATATTGAATAGATTCAGATGAAACAACTGAGCAGGGAGTTGGAACAAGCCTTTTTTTTTTACTGCAATCAGCCAAAACTTGGCTCTTTGCACTTGTAGCAGCATAGAATCATGTTATTAAAGAGCAGCTTCAGCACTTTGAGCTTTATCAAAGTGGAAATAAAGGGACTGGCTCTGATGCAAATAGATCTAATGGAGTCATGTCCATGGAGGAGATAAAAGAAGATTAACTTTTGGATCCTAAAGGAAAGACATTAGGTAGTTATGGTTGTAATGGCTTGTGCTGAGGGGGAAGTGCAGTGATCATTAATAACCCCCAGCACTTTACCAAAGCAAAGACAAATCCATTTCCTGCTCCAAGACTTAAGGCAGCTCCAGGTGTGGGTGCATGCGTGTCCCTGCTTGCATGTGCATGCACAAATACATGTTCACACCTGGGTGCATCTCTCACACTAAAATACTATTCACTTCAATTAAAATTGTGACTGAACTGTGGATTGGATTTATATCTAAAGATGCACACACTTAGGCCCAGATGCTACAGACCCTCGCACGCATGACTAGCATGAGTAATCCCATGGAGCTCAGTGTAAATTTACTCAGCTGTGTAAGTGTTTGTAGCCAGAGTCAATTTTGAAATGCTGATCTTTTTATTTTCATATCTGCTTGCATAACAGAGTAGCAGCTTCATGAACTAATTCTGTTGCTAGGTAAGCCTTGAATGGCATGATACAAGAGCATAAGGGTGCCCCAGAAAACTCAGAAGCAAGGAGCTTTTCTCCCCTCTCAACCACATGAAATGGTCTGCATTAGAAGCAAGGAAGAATGATTAGGTAGTTCTTAAAGGGCCAATTTCTAGAGTGGCAGGTGCATTATGAAGAGGCAGAGTGGATTAATGCTCTAGCATTTTATGCCTGACACACTGGAAATGTATTTACTTTGTCATGTTATGTCTTAATCTCAACTGACTGGAGAGTTCTTAAGAGTATTTATTGTTAGAAGTATTTATTTGTTGGTCCTCAGCTGAGGACCCAAATATCCTGTCAGTTTTTTCAGACAGAATGCAGTCTGTCACAAATGAGTCACATAATAAAGAGATTGCCCTATAGGGGCAGTTGTCCAGTACAGGAGATCCTTTGCACCAGGTCACAAGTGAAAACAACACTGACAGTTTTCTCTGCAGACATTAAATCATGTCACAGAATCACCACCCAAGTCTTCATGGCTGGCAGTTTCTATGCCAACTACAGTCACTGCAGTTTAAAGCTTTCTAAGAGATCAAAAAATGTAAGAGCTGGGCTACGCAGGGAAATTGGCCAGAATAGCTATGGATTATTTCTAATCTAATAATAGCAAGTATTTCTGGGAAGAAAGTGACTTTTATTCTGCAATAGCATGTTGATATGTAGAGCTATTCTGAAATAGGTATTTTGGTCAGTTTCCTCATGTTTCCCCACACTTCTGCTGGGTGCACTCAGTCAACAGAAAGAGAGAAGATCTGAGCAAATAAGTAGTATAAGCATGCCATTGGATGCTGAATGTGCAATCTTTTTTGCTATTTCCTTACTAACAGGGGACTCACAGTAAAGAGAATTATCAGTCAGGTCTATGAATCTGTTGTTAGGACAAATGTAGGGAAGAAAATGAGATCTGCATTCTAGGCCAGATTTTCTAAATTGTGTGGACGCATTTGTGCACTCCATATAAATATATATGAGGCACACTATACTCTTATACAAAAGTAGATGCCTGATTCCCTAAATGGGCAATGAATACTGAGATACAAAAGGATAGCAATAAGAGACGTTTGTCATGCACAAGATGCACAGTGGGAACACAAACGTGTGTGAATAATGGTTTGGGGTTTCCATGAATACTAGATATGGCCAAGGGGAACCCTGAGGCACAAAACCTCTGAGTGACCCCATTTGGGCACAGAGATTGCACCAACACCTACTTTAAGGCACAATCCATCCCATAGTGTTGTTTCATGTGTGTCATTTATCATCATTTGTATAAGTAACTGTGTTGCAAACTGCATTGCTACAGTCAACACAGCACTCCATCAATACAATATGGCAGCTTTTATTCTATAACAGTGCATATTACAAAGAACAACAACATTGCTAATGATAAAACACCTTTATAATTAATAATGGGAACTTCAAATTAATCACTTTTGGCAATTTCAAGGAACTCCTTGGCCTTTTGTGAGTTCATAAGATGGATATTTACAGCTTAATGCACTTTTCAAAGCCTTGATCCTGAGTAATTGAAAACTGCATTCTAGTGGCAATAACCTCTCATCATCTTTTGTTGCTTGTACAGATGCTATGGATTAGAAAGGGGACAAATGACAGGAAGGGAAATCCCTTTAAGTTTGTAATGCTTTCTGCAAGTACCACTGAAAACCCTGTAAAAGGATTGTTGCTGTATGTTACAGGGGACTGGTAATAGGTTGCACAGCCTTTTGCCTCAGAATCAGCCCTGCTTTATTGAAGCTGACAGGTGTTACACCTAGGGATTCAGTGGCTAATATGAATCAGTAGTTCTCAGTTTAGTTGCTAGAGACCAGTTGTTTCTATTTCAAAACCAACTATTCACTTAATTATTGGCAGAGACCCCCACAGACTGAATAACACATGGAGATTAAACTTTTCTTTCACCGTAGGCAATGGTTCCTCCAGGACAGGCTGGGGCACAGTACAAGTCAACTGTTGACTGCGTTAGGATAAATCATGGATTTTATTTTTTCTGGACTGTCATTCTGGCATGTTCAAGAACACCAAATCCTCTTACTACACTAAAAATATTTCCATTTTAGTGGGAGCAGCTTGTTTTGTGAGGTTGGGAAAACAAACAATCATGGCAGGCAAAATCTATTTCCATTCATTGATTAAAACCACCTTCATTTTTTATCCTTCAGCACAACCAGATTTTAGGAGATTAATGGGAAAGGACTCTATTAGTGATGGGATTTTGGAGGGCCAGCAGGGCAAATAGTATGACTTAAATCTAACAGAAAAAAAAATGCAAGCAATGATATACATTGGAAAGCTGAGCAGTTTGATTTGTTAGGTGTTTAAAAAAGCGCAGTCATAACAAGCGCAAATAAGCATTTGCCATAATTTACCTCATGGATGTGCTAATAACAATTCTCAGGGTGTGTTAAGCACAAACCCTTCACAACAGATTAAGTTTAAACAAAAGCTGGACCATGGAGGAAAATTGGCTGCCCTGGTTTCCATTATATATTCCAAGGTTGGGCATGCCAAAGGGATATAAGCATACTGAACTATGCCACCTCCATGTTTCACTAGAAGCTTCAATCCATCTTAAAAAAACACAGCAAACCTTTCTTTTTGAAAATACTTCTCCACTATAGCATAATCGCAACACTGATACCTCCATCTCTCCAAACTGCCATCCCCTCAAAAATAAAATGAAATAAACCTATAGCAAGCCAACAAACAAACTGGTCAACCAACCAACCAAAAAACAAACAAACACAAAAAACCACCAAAATCCCAACCAATCAATGAAGCAAAAATGCCCCAAGCGGAGTTTTACTCCCAAAAGGAGAAGCACCAGACACTTACGTGAAGGCCACTGGAGACTTTGGTATTGTTTTTACCTCAAAGGTGCTCAGATTCTGCAGTGATGGGCAGCATTATAAAATCCTAAAATAGATAGATTCTCCTCCTGGCACAGTGTAGTACATAAACATTCTCTTGCAACAAATATTCATATCATATAGGAATCTATCTTTGAACAGGTGAACACAGGGAAATGGAGCAATCATAATTTCTCATGGGAGTAAATCCTATCAGCCTTACTATGCCTGGATAGCTAAGCCTGTGATAGGAGAATAGTGATTTGGGGTTGGGAGAAAACAATCTTCTACCATTCTAGGCAGCAGACCTGCATGGTGGCCATGACTGCAGATCCGGTGCTTCAATAGTCCTTGTATTCTCACTGTGTGTGGGCGGATGAGTGGAATGTGAGAAATGGACTGATGTAGCTCTGGTCCCATCAGCCTTACCATGACTTCTCTCCTGTTCCATCTTCCAAATGCATTTGCACAGGCTCGTGTAGAGCTGCTGCTACCCCTCATATGCACGTATGCAGCCACACAAGTTGTGATACAAGAATTAAGTAGAGGGCCAGATTTGCTCCAGAATATGTAACTTTCCCAGAATCTCCATTTTTCTTTCTAATGGATCAAATATTAATGAAATTAAAACATTCATTCATTACTAGATAATCAGCTAGACAGAGTGATAACCATGGAAGAAGCACCCACGCAGTAAAGCTGTTTGTTCCTGATAGGCACTGGCAATTGACTCTTATATGGAATGCACTGGTATTATCAAAACTATAATGGAATTATTTTTTATCTTTCAACACAGCTGAAGATTCAGGGGACCTCCTTGTTATCTGCAGCTTCTTTGGATTTCACAAACTGCATTGCATCTTCTAGGTGGCCAAAAATATGTCTGATTAAGGAAGGAAATCATAAGTTTAGCAGAGTATAGGAAAGCATAAATCCTTCTCAATTTTTTTAAACAGACTCATTTCCTTACATCTCTCTTGAAGTGATGTATTATAGATCAAGAAAATGGAAGGTAGTTGGGGAGAATTCTAATGTTGTTGAATTAAACCTCTTTAGTTAGTGCTGTCATCATGATTTCTGTCTCTAAGGAACTCTTCTCTGCCTGAGATGCTCACATAAGTCCAGTGAGTCAAATTCTGTTTTCATTTAACAGCTGTAAATTCATAGGGTGAAATCCTTACTAGAGTGAAGTTAATTGAAAGTGTCTGACTCCAACAGAGTGAGGATTTCACTTCAGAGTTTCTCCTCTGACTTCATTGGCATTACTCTGGATTGATTCCAAGCTAACTGAAAGCAACATATGGCCCAGTAATTTCAGTAGGAGTTATGGGTGCACATAGACAGGAGCGTAGAACCTGTAAGTGTTTCTATCTTCATAACAATTCTTAGTTTACTTATATCTCTGGTGTCAAGTATCAGGGTGTAGCCGTGTTAGTCTGTATCCACAAAAACAACGAGGAGTCCGGTGGCACCTTAAAGACTAACAGATTTATTTGGGTATAAACTTTTGTGAGTAAAAAACCCACTTCTCCACTTCTCTACCCATGAAAGCTTATGCCCAAATAAATCTGTTAGTCTTTAAGGTACCACCTGACTCCTCATTGTTTTTGTAGCTCTGATTAAACTATAATTTTCTAAAAATCAAACTGCATAGCTATAGAAAATCATCTTGCAAAACTCAAAAAGAAATGAGTCATTTAAATAATTAACAACATTTAATTTTCTGCTTTCTGGTAGACCCTGCATCAACATTCTTCTTATTCTTCATTATCACAAATCATCAGTTTAGGCTTTGTCTACACTAGCACTTTTGTTGATAAAACTTTTGTCTGTCAAGGGTATGACATTGCACCCCACAATACTTTATAGAAATATGCTTATAAGTGTAAATATAACATAACTGGAATATGTTTTATGCTTGGTATGCCATGTAACATATCTTTGCAAAGGTTATGTTCTATTGAATGTATTCATCCTATTTGTATTGATGTATCATTTTTGTATCTGAAGTTATGAGCATTGGCTCTATGCTTGTATTTAAAATGTTTGCTGTAGGAAGCACGTAAGGCATATTATGAAGCGGTTATTCAAGTAATTGGGAGTACTTAGCTAACAATGGACCTTGGGAGATGCCAATCCACATCTAAGCTTTCCTGGGAACATTCAAACTAACATGTAAACTATGGCATTGGCCTGCAAAAAACGGAATCATTCATAGACTTACGACTTGCCCAGGTGACTGCAAAACTCCATCTTGTTGAGGGGATTTTACACAGGAGAAGAGAGGGGGTTCCACCCACAAGAGAAAGACTATATAACCATCTTGAGTGAAGAGTGCCAATTATACCACATTGTGTACTGGTTTTGAGGCATGCACTGAATGGGGACTAAATGAAATTAGCAAACTGAAATTCACTTGTGTCTTAAAGTGTAGTTCTTCAACAAATAAGGACTGTAAAAATGGCATTGTGAGATTCCTTGTTAATTGTTTCAGTGACTCATTTCATGTTTGCTCAGTTTATAAGTAAAATTATGTAGGTTTTTTCCCCCAAACTGCCAGCACAGCAAACTCAACCTGGAATCTAAAAATTCTTTCTGGTTCACCCATCATCATTGATACTAGCCAACTGATAACTAGCTTCAGTTATTGGGGCTGCACCTGCAATGGAACTTAAGAATTCTGATGTCACATAAATCAGTAGATTCTAGCTCGGTCTCCCATATCCATGCTGGTTCTGCAGGACTAATGGGGGTAAAATGCAATTAAATTTTTTTATTAATAAAGGACTGTAGATACAATGGTGGTTCCCCAAAAGTCTACAGATACCACACAATACTGCAACTATTTACTGTTGAATGTCAGTGGTGTCTAAAATTCTTCTGTGTGATATAATTTGGAAAATATTCACTATTAAAACATGATGTACAACAGAAAATAAACTCATACAAGATCTAATCCTTCTTCAGTTTTAACTCAGGGAGTGTGGAACTCACTGCTGCATGTATGTTATATGCCCTCCTCTTTACCTGACTGACAGATAAAATGACTCACTACAGCTGAGAGTAAGGCAGAGGTGTCATTTCAGAACATTTTGTGGGTGGGAAGGGGCAAAGTTGTTTCAGCATATAGAACATTATTTGTGATATTACATCTTGCAAAGTCAGATGGTGGGGTAGGGCATACAGACTTATGAAAAGTCAGGATGGCAGGAAGAGCAAACCGAAGTTTGAAGGGCGTTATAACAGTCCAGGGAAAATGCATCTATAGTCCTCCTCCATGTTACATCAAGGACACCCACTCTAGGCTACCAGCTCCTCAGCCATCACCTCTCTTGGGCAGAGGCCCATGTCTTTTTCTCTCTGACCAGCATTTTTTCCAGGCTGCACAGTTCCCTGCCTACAGGGATATCCCTGTGATATCTCCAGCAAGCCAGACTGCCTAAACAGGCCAGTGTTTGCACTTTGCTTTCTCTACCAAGGTTATGAACAGCACAATTGCTCATAGTTACAAGTTACCACACAGGGCTTTCTAAGCAAGCATATTTATTCGTAAGGTGGAAGCATTACAGAGAAAGCATATTAAAACCAATAGAAAAACTTACATGAATGCTACTAAGTTTACCAAAGGTCACCCCAACTCCAACCTTGCACTCTGTACTTGTCCATTCTTTAAAACCCACACCTGGGTTTTCTCTGTGATTACAAGTTCATAACTGTTTCAGATTTAGAACCAAAATGACCACGAATAGTTCAGTTTTTTCTTTTATACAGTTTATGCCACCCTCTAGATATTCCGCAGGAAAATCAGCGCTTTTTGTTTCAAAAGTCTATCCTTGTCTGGAACACTGCTCAATATAGTTCTTTGAGCTCCAGCTCTCATATCTCCCCCCTCCAAAGGCTACATACAATCCCAGCCCACAATAATATATAATATGCAGCAAGGGATAATTAGGTAAGATATTAAGAAAAAATGTTCTAACTATGAAGGTAGTTATGTTCTGTAACAGGCTTCCAAGGGTTTTTTAGGAATCCCCACCATTAGAGGTTTTTAAGAACAGTCTGGATAAACATCTGCCATGGATGGTCTAGGTTTACTTGGTCCTGCAATAGCTCAGGAGGCTGGACTTAATGACTTCTTGAGGTCCCTTCCAGCCCTACATTTCTATGATAAACCATTCATTTAATATAATGGACCACTAAGATTCTTAAATTTAATTCAATAGTCTCCAAAATATTGCAGGAAATTGCCATATCTACCACAGGGTAATTATACCTCTTGCCCCATAGCAAATGATGCCCCTGCAACTAGGAGATTTAGTTCTTCAAGCTGTCTCATCCACTTTGCTCTGGAGGTCTTAACTGTTAGGCATACTCAAACAAAATCTCATTGACGTTGATGTGTTTTCTTCTGAGTAAAAACTGAGGGTCACATTCTGCCCTCCAGAGAGACAACCTGTAGGAGAGGAAACTTTTGCGGAGGCAGAGATGAGCACTGGGCCCTGAGTAAGAACTTCAAGATTTGGCTCGTGGAGCAGTGCTATCTATTGAGAATGAAGGTGTCATTTTCTTATAATCACCACACCTAAATAGGATTTGATGTCAAAAGGAGAAAAGCTAATTCTTCTACCACTACAAAAGCTACCATACACCACTGAGTTTATTTTTCAGCATGTTTTCCCCAAAATTAATGATCAACCCTAGAATATTGGGCTTCCTTTCCCCATTTTTTAGAGCAAAATATAAAAATGTGTGTCCTTCGGGAAGGAAAATAGTCTTTGTTTCTTCTTCTTTTAGTTATCAAATATTAAAATTATTAACCAAACTAAAACAAACTTTATGAGTTCAGCACATTTTCCCCACTTGTTCTACTTATATCTGTATGAGCCATACCGGATCATATTTTTAACCAATTAGGGGGGGTTATTATTTCCATAGCACCCACATGAACTCTTAAGCTTCTAAGAGTCACCTATCAAAAAGGAAAAAGGAAAAACTGCAAGATGGTCCCAATTATTCCAAATTCCCACAACCAAGAAACCGCTGACATAGCCAGGGCTTTGTGCTGGTGTGGCTTTGACGTCCAATAATGGGTTCATTCAGGAAAGGCAGCTTTAAGAAGCAACAAAAAATCCCCAGTAATATCAAACCTGTAAGAACTGATCAGTGCAGGTAGACCATTTGAGTAACAGTCCTGTTCAGCAAGATGAACAAAGAGGATTAATATTGGATAATATCTGGATGCCTGTCCGATGCCAGTCTTCTTGGCCCCAGGGAGAGTTAAGCACCTGTCATAACTATAAAGGGAAGGGTAACAGCTGTCCTGTGTACAGTACTATAAAATCCCTCGTGGCCAGAGACTCCAAAATCCTTTTCCCTATAAAGGGTTAAGAAGCTCAGGTAACCTGGCTGGCATCTGACCTAAAGGACCAATAAGGGGACAAGATACTTTCAAATCTTGGGGAGGGGAAGGCTTTTGTTTGTGTTCTTTGTTTGGGAGTGTGTTTGTTCTCGGGACTGAGAGGGACCAGACATCAGTCCAGGTTCTCCACATCTTTCTAAACAAGTCTCTCCTATTTCAAACTTGTAAGTAAATAGCCAGGCAAGGCGTGTTAGTTTTCCTTTGTTTTCTCAACTTGTAAATGTACCTTTTACTAGAGTGTTTATCTTTGTTTGCTGTACTTTGAACCTGAGACTAGAGGGGAGTCCTCTGAGCTCTTTAAGTTTGATTACCCTGTAAGGTTAATTTCCATACTGATTTTACAGAGATGATTTTTACCTTTTTCTTTAATTAAAAGCCTTCTTTTTAAGAACCTGATTGATTTTTCCTTGTTTTAAGATCCAAGGGGTTTGGATCTTGATTCACCAGGAGTTGGTGAGAGGAAGGAGGGGAATTGTTAATTTCTCCTTGTTTTAGATCCAAGGGGGTTGGATCTGTATTCACCAGGGAATTGGTGAAGGTTTTTCAAGGCTTCCCAGGAAGGGAATTCATTGAAATGGTGGCAGCGGAACCAGAGCTAAGCTGGTAGTTAAGCTTAGAAGTTTTCATGCAGGCCCCTACATTTGTACCCTAAAGTTCAAAGTGGGGATCCAGCCTTGACAGCACCTCATTGCCAGTAAGAAGAGATCCAGGCCTGTAGCTAGCCAAGTTAAAGTGGGGAGGCTACGAAGCATTGGCATGGAAGGACAATCAAAAGAAAATCAAGCGGGGGGTAAGGAGTCCACCCTGAAAAGCCATTTTGAAACATCAGGTTAAATTAGCTGTATTCTAGAAGGAGGACATTTCTAGTGAAAAAAAATGCAAATAAATAAACACATACCTGCCTGACATTTATGGAGAGCTTGTTCCAGATAATTTGTTGCTTGCAAATTATGTTGGGTTAAGATACCAATAAATACTGAACACCAAAACCAACAAACCCACAGGGACCCTAAATGCCCTGACATTTTACCAACATGTGTAAACACATTCAAATACTTATGAGCACGAAAACCCAAAGTCATCTCCTTCCTGTACCTACAAACACAGGGCTTCTGTCACTACTTCTACACAAACTCATTGTTCCAGTTCTCTTCGTGCCTGCACAGGACTGACCCCTAGGATTTAGGATCTTAGGGTCCCCTGACAGAAATGGGTAGCTGTCGCCCTGACAAAGCATCAGCATTATAAATATGTGCAGTGTTGTTGTAGCCATTTTGGTCCCCGGATATTAGAGAGAGAAGCTAGGTGCAGTAATATCTTTTATTGAACTAACACACTGAGCTCTTCAGGCCAGGGAAATGTTTCCCAGCCCAGAAGAAGAGCTATGTGTAAGCTTGTCTCTCTCACCAACAGAAAGTGGTCCAATAAAAGATATTACCTTCATCCACTTTGTCTCTAAAATAACATTTGTTATTTCATTATGAATTATCAGGGTAAAGGGCAGGCACGTAGATTTTGTTATGGGCTGATAACTTTCTGTAGTATTTTTGCATAGATGGGTTGTTCACATTTTTGAGATTTGAGCTACTCTGCAAGGGTAATTTATGCAAATTTCTAAAATGCCCGCTTTTTGAGTTCTTGCATTGTTCAGAACAAGTCATACTAATTGGAATTTTTGCAGTTTCTACTGCAGGCAAGAGCATGTCATTGGGTAGATGTGTAATTAATTACTCAGAAGACCTGTGAGCCAGTCAATTATGTCATCTTGCTGTATCATCAAGAAAGGTTGGCTCAGAAAACTAATTTTCATAGATTCATAGATTCTAGGACTGGAAGGGACCTCGAGAGGTCATCAAGTCCAGTCCCCTGCCCGCATGGCAGAACCAAATACTGTCTAGACCATCCCTGATAGACATTTATCTAACCTACTCTTAAATATCTCCAGAGATGGAGATTCCACAACCTCCCTAGGCAATTTATTCCAGTGTTTAACCACCCTGACAGTTAGGAACTTTTTCCTAAAGTCCAACCTAGACCTCCCTTGCTCCATTTTGCACCACTCTACCAAAGTTTCCACATTAAAATAAATTAAAACTTTTAACTAATTATAAATAAATCACATACTAAAGAAATGTAATGGTCCTGAAAGATTACTTTTATTGGTGCATCATCTAATAAACCCATTCAGTAAGCCTATCCTTCCAAAACACTGAATAATCCTAGAGAAACTGCAATAGGGAAAAATATAAAATCATCAGATTACAGAACTCCAGCTGATCAGTTTAATGTGTTTAAATGAAATCCAAACATAAATATTTAAGACCAAAGTTTCAAGCAGGTTTGTTTCTATGTGTATTTACAAATGCCAAACTTTGATACAGAAATGCCTCGAGATGCATTCACAAGACAGATTGCAAATATTCTTACCTTTTTGTGGGAGTAAAACCTTAAATTGTGTCATGCTTTGGGAAATTTGTGAGCATAAATTGGGCATGTGTATTTAGACACGCATGTATTTGAAAATGTGGTATTTAATCTCTTATTCCACTAGTACAAATGGAAAAATATTCTTCAGCCAAATTCCAAAAGAACACTTCGCTGCAACAATAACCTTTTTTTCCTCTTCACTTAGACTGTGGTCACACCTCCCCCTGCCCCCCCCCTTTTGCAAAAATATTTTAACAAATTAGTTTACTGGAAGGAATTTTCACCAAACCAGTAAATACTGCACAATATTTGCAGAAAACAATTTTGTAATCATGAAACCTGATTCTAAGAGTTATGGTCATCAAATCAGGAAACAAATGCACCATAAGGTCTACGTATCCAATCAAAGCAGCTCAAATTTCAAATAACGAATAGGGCTAGAAGGGATTTCCAGGGTCATCTAGTCTAACCGCCCATCTAAGAAACTGTTCACAAATGATTAACTCTACAGATCAAGTAGTAATGGCTGAAATGAGTATGTGAATAATTTCGAATAATGAATAAACCTGAGAAAGTGTAATATGGTTGCAGGCAATTTGAAAACAGAAAGAAGAGAAATGTTTCAAATAAATTATTTGTGATTAGTTATTTGCCCTGCTCTAGTTAATACCCTTATTCTTGCAACTGTGACCTGAGAACTTTTAATGAACCCCAGTGGCAATAGCTGTGGGCTTACATCTCATCTGGAATTAAAATACATATATACAGAGAAGGAAATCAAAATGATGGGGAAGACAAACTGATGATTTGGAAGAAGATAGGAGAATAGCCTACTGTGTTCATTTATGCAACATTAACTGAAATATTTTATGTTGCATCTAGGCAAAGAGTTAAATTATGTGGCCATTTTCATAGTTGCAAAAGTGAGCCAAACCTTCAGTTGGCATCAATGGAGTTACACCAATTTATAACTAGCAGATGATCACACATAGTTATGGTGCAGGGGCTCTCAATCTTCACTACATTTTACTCTCCTCTTGTTCATAAAGATTTTGATTGCCTTCCTCTCAATGATGATCAAACATCATCTTGTGCAAATACAATTGCTTACATGGAAAACTAACCTTAAGAAAGTATTTAATGTATATTCCGGATCTTTCAAAGCTATACATCAGCTAGAAATAAGGCAGAAAACCAGCACCATGTGAGCAGCCAGTTTTCTACACATGCTAGCAAATATTCTCAGACCACTTGTGGTCCATGGACCAGTTGGTAACCACAGGTGTATTGAAATGGTATATAGTTATTGGGATTCATGGGTTGTATGTAATGGACAAGATGAAAAAATGATGTAGTCTCTTAGCTAAAATGGGATGAGGAAACAAGCCTTTGTCTCTATCCAGAGGAGAAAAGATGAGATGAGATGCTAGTGTAACAAGAGTGCATCATGTTTGTGATATCAGTGTATGCACCTTGTTATGGATAAGAGGAGGAGAGTTTCTGCCAGGATTTGAAGGCACTAGGGGACAGCCCCTGAGGAGCTGCTGTTGGTGCTGGGTAATCTGAATGCACTCACAGGCGAAAACAGAAGGGGGTAGGAAACGTGTTTAGGAAAAGACAGCCTAGGCACTATGAATGAGGAAGGGAAAGCACTACTAGACATGTGTATTTGCAACTAATGGATGATAGCCGATATATGGTTCCAAAAGAGGGTGAGTCATTTAGTTACATACATCAGTGGTGGAAACAAAAGCCAGTCTGATATGATGTTGGTGAGGAAATCTCAGCGGACTCAAGTTATGGACTGCAAAGTGATACCTAGCAAGATGGTAGCAGCTGCAACACAAACTTCTTGTGGCAAAGATTGCAGTAGAATGTTGGATAGGTAGGGAACTAAGCTCAAAAGAAACAAGATTGAAGTACAGGAAGTTAAGGGAAAGTGTGGCAGATAAGTTTGTCCAGAAATAGATTTGGCATCAGGTGAAGAGATGTGGCAACACCTCAAAAGAATTTGGATTGAGGCACTGGAAGAGGTTTGTGGTCAATACAGAAGGGAAAAATCAAGAGAAAGAGAGGAGGAGTGGTGGACTGACAAAGTGCAAGTAGCAATCTGAAACAAGAAAATGTCATGTAAAGAAAAATAAATTAATCCAGGTGTAAATTAAAACAAATGCAAAGAAGCAAAATGAGCTGCCAAACAAACAGTGCAGAAGGCCAAAGAGAGTGCCCTAGATAATGTATATGCCAAGTTTTTAAATGACTCAAAGCTGGCTGGCAAAAAGTTCTATAGCATTGCAAAAAAGAGGCACAGAAGAGAAGGAGGATGGCATTGCAATGCCATTTGTACATGATGATCAGGATAGACTGCTAGTAACGTCCGAACAAGTGAAGGAGAGTTGGAAACAATTCTTTGAGAGTCTCCTAAATGAGGCAAACACCTTTAGAGAGGACTTGCAAACATGTGATCCTGATGTGGTGCTTAAGCCTAACATATCAAAGAAGGAGATGAGAAATGCAATCTAGGACATAAAGAATGGTAAGGCAGAGGGACCTGATAAAGTGACGGCAGACCTGGTGAAAGTCTTGGATGAAAGAGGCATAAAATGGATAAGCAGAGTGGTTAAAGCCCTATGATTAGAGAAGAGAATTCCCAAGGACAGGTCCAAATCTATCCTGATTCCAGTACATAAGAAGGGACGCATCCATGAATGTGGAAATATTAAGGGATAAAGCTATTGTCATGTGGGATGAAGATAGTAGAATATATCCTGGATGCTAGGATTAGGAGAATGGTGGAACGCCTCCACAAACAACAGTTTGGCTTTAGGAGATGATGTGGAACCACATATCATAGAATCAT
Organism: Trachemys scripta elegans; assembly: GCF_013100865.1. Taxonomy (NCBI): domain Eukaryota; kingdom Metazoa; phylum Chordata; order Testudines; family Emydidae; genus Trachemys; species Trachemys scripta. The sequence continues at coordinate 78,241,898 of NC_048303.1, forward strand.
AGAATATCAGGGTTGGAAGGGACCTCAGGAGGTCATCTAGTCCAATCCCCTGCTCAAAGCAGGACCAATCCCCAACTAAATCATCCCAGACAGGGCTTTGTCAAGCCTGATCTTAAAAACCTCTAAGGAAGGAGATTTCACCACCTCCCTAGGTAACCTATTCCAGTGCTTCACCACCTTCCTAGTGAAAACGTTTTTTCCTAATATCCAACCTAAACCTCCCCCACTGCAACTTGAAACCATTACTCCTTGTTCTCTCATCTGGTACCACTGAGAACAGTATAGATCCATCCTCTTTGGAATCCCCTTTCAGGTAGTTGAAAACAGCTATCAAATCCCCCCTCATTCTTCTCTTCTGCAGACTAAACAATCCCAGTTCCCTCAGCCTCTCTTCATAAGTCATGTGCTCCAGCCCCCTAATAATTTTTGTTGCCCTTTGCTGGACTCTTTCCAATTTTTCCACATCCTTCTTGTAGTGTGGGCCCAAAACTGGACACAGTACTCCAGATGAGGCCTCACCAATGTCGAATAGAGGGGAACGATCACATCCCTCGATCTGCTGGCAATGCCCCTACTTATACAGCCCAAAATGCCGTTAGCCTTCTTGACAACAAGGGCATACTGTTGACTCATATACGGCTTCTCATCCACTGTAACCCCTAGGTCCTTTTCTGCAGAACTGCTTCCTAGCCATTCGGTCCCTAGTCTGTAACAGTGAATGGGATTCTTCCGTCCTAAGTGCAGGACTCTGCACTTGTCCTCGTTGAACCTCATCAGGTTTCTTTTGGGCCAACCCTCTAATTTGTCTAGGTCCCTCCATATCCTATCCCTACCCTCCAGTGTATCTACCACTCCTCCCAGTTTAGTGTCATCTGCAAAAACTTGTTGAGAGTGCAGTCCATGCCATCCTCCAGATCATTAATGAAGATATTGAACAAAACCGGCTCCAGGACCGACCATTGGGGCACTCCGCTTGAAACCAGCTGCCAACTAGACATGGAGCCATTGATCACTACCCGTTGAGCCCAACAATCTAGCCAGCTTTCTATCCACCTTATAGTCCATTCATCCAGCCCATATTTCTTTAACTTGCTGGCAAGAATACTGTGGAATACCGTATCAAAAGTTTTGCTAAAGTCAAGGAATAACACGTCCACTGCTTTCCCTTCATGCACAGACCCACTTAGCTGATGCCATGTTTGTAATTCAGCAAGGAATAAAGATGAAGCTAGAATACTAACAGGATAGCTTCTGGGCTTTTATAGACCTATAAAATAAAATAAGCCGAAGGATTCTCATGCCAGGAAATAAGGAGTCTGAGGCTTTAATAACTATGGTGAATGCCCTATATAGATCACTTAAAACAAATGACCCAAACATGTTTTTGAACTAGTCCCTTTGAAGTGAAAGTCAGACTGCATCTGGTGGCAGTCCTCAGTCTACTGCTGTTTATCATGTTGATGGACTATATCAGTAGGAAGATCCCAAAGGGAAAAGGTGAGAAGCTGCCATCTGCAGATTGCATAGACATCCTCAGAAGAAGACCTAGAAGAAACAGTACACCAGTGGTATGACCCCAGCTAAGCTAAGCATGGGATGAAAATGAGCGTGAGCAAGGGCTTGTCCACACTTATATTTTATAGCGCTCTAACTTGCTGGCTCAGGAGGGTGAAAAATCCCCTCCCCCAAGCACAGCAAGTCTGAGCGCTTTAAAGCGCTAATGTAAACAGGCTCCGAGCACTGGGAGCTCGGAGCTCACCCCCTCTTGGAAGTGGATTACCAGGAGCGCTGGGAGAGCTCTCTCCCAGCACTCAAAGGTGACCACACTCACACTTCAAAGCGCTGCCGCGGGAGCGTTCCGCAACAGCGCTTTGAAGTTTCCAGTGTAGCCGTGCCCTAAAACTGAGGTAATGTGGGTCAGCAGAGATGCCACAGGGAAACTCAGTATAGAGATTAATGGAATATGACTAAACCAGACTAACTAGTTCACGTACCTTCATGGCTGGGTCACTGAAGAGGGCAAGTTTGAATGTGAGATACAGTCCAGATTGAGGATTGCTGAAAGAGTTTGGAATCACATCTCGGGGTAGTGTTTGACAAGTGTATGCCACATTGCCACTGGCACTAAAAGCCCAACTGTATAGAACAATGGTATGCCCGGCAATGCTGTGTGGTGCAGAAGCATGGGAGGTAAAGAGGCAGCAGGTTCAATGCCGCCAGAAGTTTGAGATGAGATGACTTCGTGCTATAAGAGGAGTTACATGAAGAGACAAATTTTGAAATGAAAGTATTAGGATGTAAGTCAAAGTCCTCAATGTGGCAGACAAAATCCAGGAAGCACGACTTGGCTAGTTCAGGCACATGCAGAAGATGAATTAAAGTGACCTGGTGAAGTCAGCATGGCAGGAGAGGATGATGGCAATCTGAAGAAAGCTGAGAAAGTGATAGATGGATTGCATCAAAGAAGACGGGAAGTAGGTGGACCTTAGTGCCCCTTGGATAGACAAAGATGATGGATGCTTGCATGATGACCCAACCCCAGTTGACGGGATAAGGGAAAGAAGATGCTAGTATAGCAAGTTCCTAAAGGGAAGGGAAGTTAGAGGAGGATGTATGACTGGGTAGGTGGCTTAACTGTGTGGAACATACACTAGTAGGTAGATTACTGGAAACTATTTGTGGGGTTTGTGGAAATACATATAACAATGAACAGTTTTGTGGGTGTCAGAAGCCCAGCTGTAGAGCATTTGGTGATGTCTACTTTATTTATCAATTAGATCCAAACACTTTAATAGCTTTATCCCATTTACTTAAACTAGATTTTGTTACAGAAACCATTATTACCAGCACATAAGACTATATCTGCACGTTTGAAAACTTAGTTTTTCAACAGCAGCAAAAATGACAACTAGAGATAAGCCTCTGCTTGTGACAGTTGAAGTGTGGATGTTTCAAACAAATATTCTGTTTTCTTTAGAAGAAGGTTAAAACTTACAAAGGACACGTTTTCTCTCTTGTCATGCTGACATGGTTAATAACAAAACCCATTCAAACTCTTCTGGCTGCCTTTGTGAGATAGATGTTTCTACAAATTTGTCTAGACCACAACTTGGTCTCATTTACAGGAAAAGAGAAAATGTTAAATTATATTTATATTTAGTTCCTGTATGGGCCTTGTTTTCCAGACTATGACCTAACACATGCAAACAATTATACATCCAATTTGCACACATAATGTGCACATAAAATACAAACCGTGTAACTGCACGTGTAAGTCAAATAATTGTGCATGCAAATAACCAGAGCAAGTCCAGCTGATCATTGTGTGTGCAGCTGCCTCTACTTGTATTATTGTCATACTCATCATCTGTATTATAACAAAACCTAAAGTCCAGATCCTCAGAAGTATTTAGGCTTCTGAAATCAACAGGAGTTAGGTGCCTAAATACCTTGAAGAATCTAGGCCTAGGAGCCGCAGTCATGGACCAGGAACTCATTGTGCAAGGTGCATTTAAAAAAAAAAAAACACTAGCCTGCTGCAGGAAGCTTACAATTTAGGTAATTACACATGTGTTCACAACAACTGAATTATTTTAATTTTAAATAGTAAGTGCAAGATTTGAGGGTTTTATTTGAAAAACTCTTAATTCTGCTCAGCATCAGTCTGATCTTCTCCCCCTAAACCTTCCTTCTCTGAAACAGCATCATTTTCTTCCACCTTGCAAATATAGGAATGGCCCAGAAGATTTCCCTCCCTTTCTCCACAATAGCACTATCTCTGCTCATACACAGCAGTGCATCCTCTTTGGCAAGGTACTGAATACAGACACCAGCTTTTAGTTTCATTTCACCCACCTAGATTCTGCACTCAGTAAACCACCAGACCTGTGGAGTAGTTTCCCCTCCTTGTGCTCTCCTTCCTCCCCAGTAGTATGGCTGGCTCCCAATGGCATCTATACCATAGCCACACCTGCTCATGGCAGAGATTTAATGCTGTAGTGGTACAACCAGCAATAACTATTACTTGACTTTCCATTTAGAAATCTGCTGATAGTTATGGGGAACATAGCATGCCATGTCTACTTCCTGGAGCTGTTCCCCTTGTGCCTTACAATGAACTCTGAACCCTAACCTGACTGTGTAGAGTTCAGATAGAAGAGCTTCTACAGATTGGAGGAGTTTGGACCAACATCTGCTTCCCCCTCTTCTCACCTTAATGTCACATGGGCTTACCCCCTTCCTCTCTCATAAAGAAGAGAGTAAAAATAACAGTCAGCAGTAAAGGCTGGAATTATGGGGCCTCTCCCCAGCTCTGACTGACTCGCCATGTCCATCTCATGTTATACCCGTTCACTGTACTGTAATGACTAATAAGGAATGCTGCAATATCATTTAGATTTGTGATTTCTGCATTCCTAGAGCACTGAATCACTTTCACCCCAATGTCATGTACATTCAGGTTCCAAATACCACGATCCTGGTGCCATTTCTACTTTATCATTTCTTCTACTTTGTCCCTTGGTGGCTACTACAGCACCATAGATGTTTCCTTTAATTAATAAGTTGCAATTTGTATATTACACATGGAATTAAGGTACTCTGAACATTGTTGAAAGTTAGTTAAAGAGACATGCACATTTAAAATAAAGGAAACAATCAAGAACTTTAAATTACAAGCAAAAGAACAATAAATCTCAATAAAGCCTTTGAAAAATCAGAGAGCTGGTCATCTTTATCTAGATTTTCTTCCTAGCTACACAAGGAGACCACATGCAAATCAATTAAACAGTTATCTAAAAGGCCAAATACAGAAATAAATATCGAAATGTCGAATGGTTTGTTTCTTACTGACTGCTTTGAACATAGTTATTAGTAACAAGATTAGTTTATTACCAATGTGAGTAATCAGAATCTAAATTATGCACACAACCAAAGGTTTCTAGCTTTTGTTTTGCAGTTTTTTGGTCCATGCTATGATCCAAGGAACCAAGGTCATTGGTAGGACCAAATTGTTTGCTCAAGATATTTTATGAAAACAAAAGTCAGACTCACTGAAATGAGCCAGAAATAATTATCTGTTTGTTTCCTGAATGATACTTTAGTCCATGGGCCAATATGTAGAGTTTAGAGAAATGCAAATGAGGTAATTCCACATCTAAAAAAGAGGGACTGATCTTCTGACCCCACTCCAGCCCTTTCGTGCTACAATGAAGGTGTTCTAGCAAAGCAGCTGGGGATTTCCTCCGGTATGGGATATCTTTGGCTGGCAAAGAGCCAGCATATGTAGCTCTATGACAAATTCTCCTCTTCCCTCCCACCCACCCAATGTAGGACGTGAGTCAAGAGCAGGTTGGGTGAGTGCATAAGCTGAGTGCTTTGCACTCTGGTGTTCTTCAGCTGCGTAATGGACTTTGTTTGGCGGTTACACAGCTATCATAACTTAGAACATCCCAGTGGCTGAACTTTCATTGGGGATTCAGGTCCTGCATAGATTGTATCTTGGCCTGACCTGAGGATCTGACACAGAGAATCCAATAATCCTTCTATGTCTTCATTCAAAACTTATCTTTTTCTCTCCCCCAACTTCCTTTCAACCAACTGTTCTGTCTGGTTTTTATTATAACTGAACTGAGGAGCTGGCTTTTAGTTTTAGGAGCTTTACTCCTCTGGCACAATACAAGTATGGGAGTGACTTACACACAAAATTTAGGAAACTAGTTAAATGGAAATTAAAAGGAATGGTAACAAGGGTGAAATGCCTGCAAATTGCATTGAGACTATTTAAAAACACCATAACAGAGGCTCAAACTAAATATATACCCCAAATAAAAATAAAACAGTAAGAGGGCCAAAAAAATGCCACCATGACTAAACATCAGTCTAAAAGACGCAGTTAGAAGCAAAAAGACATCCTTTAAAAATTGGATGTCAAATCCTAGTGAGGAAAATAGAAAGAAACATGAACTCAGGCATGTCAAGCATAAAAGTATAAGGTAGGTCAAGAAAGAATTTGAAGATCAACTAGCTAAACACACAAAAACTAACAGCAAAAAACAATTTTAAATTATATAAGAAGCAGGAAGCCTTCAAAACAATCAGTGGGGCCACTAGATGATTGAGATGCTAAAGGAACACTCAAGGAAGACACTGCCATCACGGAGAAGCTAAATTAATTCTGTTGCATCTGTGTTCACTGCAGAGGATATGGGGGAAGATCACCACAGTCAAAGCTTTCTTTTTGTTTGACAGGTGTGAGGAGGGTTTGGAACAAATTGATAAATTAAACAGTAAGTCCTCAGAACCAGATGGGATTCACCCAAGAGTTTTGAAGGAACTAACACAGGGGTCAGCAACCTTTGGCATGCGGCTGGCCAGGGTAAGCACCCTGGCGGGCCAGGCCAGTTTGTTTACCAGCCGCATCCGCAGGTTCGGCTGATCGCAGCTCCCACTGGCCGCAGTTCGCCATCCCAGGACAATGGGGGCAGCGGGAAGCAGCGGCCAGCACATCCCTCGGCCCGAGCCACTTCCCGCCACCCCCATCGGCCTGGAATGGCAAACTGCGGCCAGTGGGAGCCGCGATTGGCCGAATCTGCGGACGTGGCAGGTAAACAAACCAGCCCGGCTCGCCAGGGTGCTTACCCTGGCCAGCCACATGCCAAAGGTTGCCAACCCCTGAACTAACATATAAAATTGTAGGACTACTAACGGTAGTCTGTAACCTATCACTTAAATCAACCTCTGTAAAAGATGATTGGTGGATAGCTAAATGTGATGCCAATTTTTAAAAAAGGCTCAAGAGGCAATCTTGGCAATTACAGGCCAGTAAGCTTAACTTCAGTACCAGGCAAATTGGATGAAACTACAGTAAAGAACAGAATTATTGGACATATGTGTAAACACAATATGTTTGGGAAGAGTCAACATGGCTTTTGTAAAGGTAAATCAAGCCTCACCAATCTATTAGAATTCTTTGAGGGGGGAGGTTAACAAATAAGTGGACAAGGGTCCACTTGACAAGGTCCCTCGTCAAAGGCTCTTAAGCAAAGTAAGCAATCATGGAATAAGAGGGAAAGTCCACTAGTGGATCGGTAACTGGTTAAAAGACAGGAAACAAAGGGTAGGAATAAATGGTCAGGTTTCACAATGGAAAGAGGTAACTAGTGGGGTCCTTCAGGGGTCTGTACTGTGCCAGTGCTGTTCAACATATTCATAAATGATCTGGAAAAAGGAGTGAACAGTGAGGGGGCAAAATTTGCAGATGACAAAATTACTCATGATAGGTAAATGGAAAGCTGACTGCAAAGAATTACAAAGATCTCACAAAACTGGGTGACTCAGCAAAAAAATGGCAGATGAAATTCCATGTTAATAAGTGCAAAGTGGAAAAATTAATCCCACTAATCATACAAAATGATGGGGTCTATATTACCTGTTACCACTGCAGAAAGTGATCTCGGAATCATCATGGATAGTTCTCTGAAAACGTCCACTCATTGTACAGCAGCAGTCGAGGAAGCTAACAGAATGTTAGGAACCAATAGGAAAGGGATAAATAATAAAACAGGAAAGATCATACTTCCACTATATAAATCCATGGTATGCCCACACCTTGAATACTGCATGCAGTTCTGATCACCCCCTTTCAGAAAAGATACCTTTTCCAATTCTGATGTATAGAGAAGGACAACAAAAATTATTGGGGGTAGGAACAGCTTCCACATGGGGAGAGATTAAAAAGACTGGGACTCTTTGTTTTAGAAAAGAGATGACTAAGAGAGGATACGATAGAGGTCTATAAAATCATGAATGGTGTGGAGAAAGTGAATAAGGAAGTGTTATTTACCCCTTCACATGACACAAGAAGTAGGGGTCAGCCAATGAAATTATTAGGCAGCAGGTTTAAAAGAAACAAGAGAAAATACTTTTTCTCACAACACCCAGTCAATCTGTGGAACTCATTGTCATGGGGTATTGTGAAGGCCAAAAGCATAACTGGGTTCAGAAAAGAATTAGATAATTCATGGAGGATAGGTCCATCAATGGCTATTAGCCAAGATGGCCAGGGACATGACACCATGTTCTCGTTGTCCCTAAACCTCCAACTGCTAGAAACTGGGACTGGTTGACAGGGGATGAATCAGCCAAAAATTGCCCTGTTCTATTCATTCCCTCTGAAACACTAGTACTGGCCACAGTCAAAAGACAGAATATGGGGCTGAACAGACTTTTGGTCTGACCCAGTAAAGCTGTTCTTATGTTCCTGTAGTGGGAGAATAGCGTGATTTGGATTCAAATAACATATAAACTAGGGCTTGGCATTCAAGTTCAAGGCCAGATCAGGGCAAGGATTTGAGGTCAGGTTCAATTACGATGAAATACTGCAGGCTATTTTTATGACAGTTTGCAGAAGAACAGTAAGAACATCTCACAATATCAGTAAATCTCACAAGACTCAAATCCTACAGGAATGACTTTTCTCATGGTGCATATCTGAACTGGAACAAGAAAATAAGATGCTTTGATTATTTTTTATCCCAGATGGAACAAAAAATATAGCAGAGAGCTCAGATCTGGGAATCTGAATCCAATTCCCTCAAAAATCCAAAGAAGTTTGGTTTTCAAGTTTTGATTTTCACCTCTCCCCTTTTATTACACTTCTTCCCCAATCTAACATTCCTATCTGTAGCTGAAATATTATGGCAACATGAAACACACCATTAAATAAAATCATTTAATCTAAGATCTTCCCACTGTGGAGTAACTTGATTTAGAATAAGAGTTACCCCCTCTATTGTGAAAAAGTGATAATTTGAAGTTTTTAAACTTCTTTAAGCAGAGAAAAAAATTCAAGAAAACAAACTGAATATGTCTCAACATATGGAGTCAAATCTCCCACATAAAAGCAAAACTAAAAAACTCCCATATATTATACTATATAGTGTAGCTAATTAAGATAATTAACAACTTTCTGCCTTTGCAGCCTCATGTATTACAGATTACATTAATTTGATTGCAAAACTTCTGTAGCAAACGAATACCAACACAACAGGATATAATACAGTGATGCACTTGGGTTTCTACCATTGCTATAATTCTCATTTTGGTTTAAAATGATAAAATGACTGGGTAGCTGTTTGGCCCTGGGGCCGGATTTAGGGGCAGGCATCCCAGGCAATTGCCTGGGGTGCCAGGCTCAGGGTACTGTTTTTGTTGTTAGTGACGAAAGGGAAAATAGAATGTTTGAAGTAAAATGTTTCAGGTATTCTACACGTGGATTCACTAACCTCCTAGAAAGTCTTGAACCTTTGTAGAATCTTGTGGAACCTTCCAGACTTTCTGAGAACTACATTTTCCTTGAACCTTCTAGAATGTTGTCAGCCATGCCCTTGCAGGTATAGAAAAGGCAGGACGTTGCCCATCAGTCAGTGAGATGCAAGAACAAAGTCAAGTGAGAGCCCAGTTGTGGTATTGTGAACCTTGTTTTATTCTGTAAATGTGAAAGTGTACTTTGTTTTAAGTCTTGACAAGTATAAGACTTAACATTCTAAGGCTGTTACGTACTGTAACACTATTTAATGCTGGTCCACAATGTTGGTGCACAGTTCAATTTATTGATGTTAGTACATTTCAGTTATTCTTAAAATTAAAAAGTTTCTATAAGTTTATATATAGCATGAATAAATTTTTATTTGCTTATATATAGCATGAATAAATACAGATTTACAGATCCTAGTGTGCAAATATATCATCTTATATGACAGGGATAAATCATGAATGCAAATCATGCATCAAAGTCTTGAAATAGATTGCAAATACAATAAGAAATAAGGTATTCAAATCTATAACAATTGAGGGGAGCACCAAAGATGCTGCTCACCTGGGGCGCCATTTGGTCTAGAGCCGGCCTTGCTTATCTCCTTTCATCTGGCTGATCTGTCTTGATAACTCATGGTGTCATTTCCCTTCCCATTCATCAACATATTGGAGCTGTTTTTGAGCAAACTCATTGGCAGTAGAAAAGACACCTATAAAATTCATTAAAATCACTACCAGCAGATAATTTCTGTCTGAGGCTCCGTTGCACGTAATAGTTCACAAGTACTCCAGATCTGAACGTTTGTTTCACTCATTTAATATGCCTTGTCAGCTTACTCCTGTGTACAGTCTCTGGTTCATTTTCACATTGGGTAATTTTGGAATATAGAAGCTGTTGAGTGGTCTCATACTGAGTGGGAGAGACCATGTTTATGTATCAATTAGAAGACTGGCTAAAATGAATACATGAAAATGACACACTCTAGAATACTGTTGCTGTGAAAAACACTCAAAACAATACTTCAAAATCCTCTATCATCTACATGGATTAGATCCAGGCCTACTTTCTGAAAAGTTGCCATCTTCTCAAAATGCTCCAGGTCATATTCTTGAGCAGCATTTTATTTCATTTTGTTTTATTTTATGGCCATTTATAAAGTGCTGCACAGATGTTATCAGAAAGCTAATAACTCTTAACTGAAGAAATTAAGTAGAGTCAAAATCACTTTGGTAAATAGGGCCGACTTTAACACTTACCCAAATAGCTCTTGACTAACAAATTGCTTACCCATGGCCTTTGAAGGACAAGGCAGGCTGTGACTCGCCATTTACTTGATGTTTTGGAAATGTGAACAAATGACTTATTGAATGGTGTGAGCTATTAATGACATGTTGCTTTAGATGTATGTTGGATTGGCTAGTCTACTCTCCTGATTATATTCTGAAGCTTAACCAGCATGTCTTTCTTCCACCAAGGAATGTTATATCACTGGATAATGTAATATATCTCATTACTCACAGGAAACTGCTCTTGCTTAAAATAAAAAGTACATTTTGGACAGACTAATTTAATAATGGAAATATCAGTGCAATAAGTATTCGAAACCTATAGATTAAAATATAATTCCCACTTCCCATAAAACATGCATTTAACAAAGATAATAGCATGAATTATATTAAAGACTCCATAAAATGTGCAACACGGGTTCTCTGAAATGATGGGTGTTGATAGCTCAATTAAAAGAATTTCTATTGTAAACCTAGCAAATTCCAAGCTTATGGGAAGCCATTAATTCAGAATTCATCTCTGCAAAGATTAAAACACTTCTAGAATGTATATGAGGTTGAAAGAAATTCTGAATTTGATTAATCGGGGTGGAGGGGAGGGTAATTTTCCCATAATTAATAGATGATGACTCCAACATCATGTATCTCCTAAAAACAGACACTGCAGCAGTTATCCAGACTAGAAACCATTTTGCTGCTTATGAGGCAGCAATTTTCTTCCTTTTAGCACATATGCTAACTAAAATCAAAGACAACAATGAGCTCAAAGAGAAAGTAGATACAGAAGAAGCACTTTGCTGTGGGTATGGGGAGGTCATTGGTGACCTTAATGGGAGCAACCTCAGTGGAGAGGACAGATCAGTAAGCAGACTGAAACAACTCAAGGAAAGGATCTAATAAAACCAAGCTGGAGTGTTTATAATAACCAGCTTGCTCAAGAAGCTTGCACATAAACCACAGGCAGAAGGTAGAGGAATAAAGAGGAAGTGAAAATTTACCTGAATGGGGACAGCAAAGTTGGGTCCATTTTGTGCACCATTTGAACCACAGTTTTATATCTAGTGATCATCATTAACAGAAACAATTCATCCTATCCTGTCTTAAGTCCCAGTCAGACAAAACTCCCAGGTCTTCACAAATTGGCCCTGAGTGCTTAACAGTATTTAGCAATGTGCACTTCCCCTTGGAGTCTGTCACTGGTTCATTTCTAATTTTACATCCAAAGTCTAATGCCTGATTTGAGTTTTCTTTAGAGGACTTTTATAATGAATAGAATGAGAATCACTCCCTTATCCAATCAGTATGAAAGTTACTCCATTTTTATGTTGGTAACATAATTTGTATAAACCAGATCAACATTTCATTACTTGCTATCTTCCAGACTGAAAAAGAAAAATAAAGGAAGAAAGAAAGACCTGGAGGAATGTTCTAGAGATTTAATAGCATCAGAAATGTGCCAAAAAAAACCCATAATTGGACTTTTCTTAAATGAAAAGATTTACATTTTAGAAACTTGGTAAAAATAACATATTCATGGAATAGCCACAAAATATTAATAAATTATGAATATTATTAATCCAGGAGCCCTCCCTTTCCATTGTCTGTCTGGTAGAAATTAATCTCCTGACTTCCATGCAATTTAAGTGAAGTGAACTTTCAATGCATCACCTCAGAATAAGCCATCTTTAGTCCTTATCTTTCCTCCGAATAGTACTTCTGAGTTCACTTCCCCTGACCTGAACACAATATGTTTTGTCTCCCTCACTAAGTTAAGTCTATTGAGGCATCTCAGTATACAACATGAAGGCCATTAATATGCTAAACTTGTATACAGCGAAAAGCCATTAACAATGAAATAGAATGAATGAAAGTCCACAATTATTGCAATGCTTTGCAAATAGACAAATTACAATTCTGTTTGTAGAGTCACAGAAGGTGGAGATGAAGGTGTAAATTATGCAAAGGGTATAATTCCCCCCAAACCTCATACCTTTAATTACTCAGGCCTGTTGTTTGCAGGATGTGTTGAGATGAAAAGCACTATGGGCTCAATTTTCCATTGTACCTGAGCTTTGCTTACAGTTGGACCCAATAGCAGTTCCCAGATTCTACTCTGCATAACCCCAACATAACTTAAAGCTGCAGGAGGGGCAGCTTTATGTTATGTTCAACTGACAGTCAAAAGTCTCACTCTGCTACACCCCCTTCTCTGTCCTCGTCTCCATCCCCTAAATGCAGCCTCCCCTTTACTTAAGCATAATAGCATAATAGTTCCATCAGGGGAGGGGGTTGCAGTGGACATGGCGCAAGAGGCAGCATAGCCACCTCTGCCAGCTTTACACTGGCTAGAGATTCCCCCTCCACAGGGAGAATTATCCAAGGGATTTAAGCACACAGTGCAAAGTGAACTTAGCAAACCAGGGCATCTGGCCTTACCCGTTCAAAACATTTTTATTACTGTTATAAAATCTATTGTCATGTTTTTGCTACATAGTAATTTTTATCATCAGTTATTTGTTAAAATCTGAACCTAAAACCAGAATCCTGAACAATAGTTCAGTTTTTCAGTAGCACTTTTTAGCTAAGGAACTTTCTACATTTTAATTAATTTATCCACACATTCCCCATGTGATGTGATGGAAGACGTGGTGGAATATTTTATACAATTACATAAGAATAGAATAAATATTCTGATTATTTTTTTCACCTGGGTAGACCAGGTGACTAGAAAGATATTTTCCCTCAACATTAGGATCTGATGGCTCCAGTATTTGGCAAACCAAAGCAGTCCACAAAGGCTGGAGCCATCAGATCTGGATCTGAATGATGGAAACAGAAAGAGAAGGAAAAACTGGGGGAAAAAGGCAGCCTTCAAATAGTATAAAGTGAGTAGTATCTTGGGCTTGTGCCTGGAAGACCACGTGGACTTTTTAAAAGAGAAAAACTTAGAAAAGGTAAGTTTTCTTCCTACCTTGCTTAAACAGAAGAAAAAGGAAGGTCCTGGTTGCAATGCAAACAGGATGTAATTATTGGAAAACATAGAAAAAGAGATGTGTCTTACACTTTTCCCTAAAAGTGGTCTGCCTTGGACTTAAATTTTTCTAGTGGGTGAAAAGGTGAAGACCCAGCACTTAGCATGATTTGCCCCAGATTCCCTGGAGTTCACCTTAGAGGTATCAAGAGGGAATGTTCCCTACAAGCATATTTGTTGTGGTGGAACAATGAGGATAAGGTACTCTCCTTTTATTGCTTGGGTGACCTTTGTGGGAGCAACTTCAGCAGATGGGAGAGATCAGTAATCAGATTGATACAACTCAAGACAAGGATCTGATAAAAACAAGCTGAAGTGTTTGAAATAACCAGCTTGTTCAATGAGCTTGTAGGTAAACATCAGGCAGAAGATAGGGTAATGGAGAGGAAGTGAAAAATGGAGAGAAGTGCATGGGTAATCCTGAGGGCTATTGAGTGAAGAAAACTAAGCACGTTATCCTTTCAGTGACACCAGCAGAGGGGTTAGGAGATCTAAAAGCATACTGGTGATGAAAAGTGGAGTTGAGACGATCTAGGGTTGGATAATTTTCTGCATGACAAGTAATTACACCAAACGGAAAGCAGTTTGGATTGGTTCTCTAATGGAATAGTGCAATCTGTTGTCATTCCTGCTTTTGGCTAATTTGAAAAAGACAGAGTCAGGTACTTTATTTCTGCACTTCACTGCTAAAATGTCATTAACAAGAGTTTTCAAATTGCTGTGATGTACTATGAACTTTTTTAGTTTTAAGCCAGAGTAAACAGATGCAGGAAAACCTACTGACATTATGTGGATTTATTGCTTAAGAACTTTAACTTCTGCAAGTAATATGGAAATTGGTTCAAGTGTGCTTTGCCTGGGTTTCTTTCTGCACCGATGAAAACAGGTTGCTGCAACAGCAGCACATTTCCATGCCTCTGGTAATACAACAGGATTAGAGAGAGTTGTTAAATGCCTAGCAATATCAGAACAGGACAATTTTAAAAGATTTTGTTCTGCTCTGTTGAAGCTCCCTTTTCTGGGCAGATTCATTTCAGGCAACATCTTTAATACATTGTAAGGTCTGATGCTACGTGAAGCTCCAAAACTCAGATTGGAATCTTCTCTTTTTTGTCAGAGCCATTTCATGCACTCCACTGCACTTTCCAAAGTTGGTGAAATGTGAATCTTTATAGCTATAAACTATACCAGGGATTCATTCATTGAAAGTAAAAGGCCATTGTTTTTATAGAAAAATGTGTGTAGATAGATGTGTATGAAAAAGCCTACACCATTAAATTCAAAAATAATTTTTTTTTAAGAATTTTCCTAGAAATTTCAACTTTTCTTTGGTTGAGGGCTTTTATTAACTTCTGGAAACAGATATATTCATAATCATTTCCTATGCAATCTGAACTTGAATTCCAGCTACTACCCTAGATAGACCTTACCCTGGATTTGATAAATCCAAAGGCTGAATTAAACCCTCTGCCTCCTTAAACCAACCATCACTCCTGAATTCTAATCTCCTTTCCCACTTTATTTTCTCAGAGCAGCCTTCTCCAGACTCTAGCTCTGGCTTCTTCTCTCCCCGGAGTGAAGTTTTCAATCTACCCAAGGGTCTTTGACTCTTATCATCTTTATGGTTTGTGTATCCAAGGAAATTGACTGAAATAGCTATTGCTTATTCCACAATAGCTATTCAATTAATTTCCATGTGAAGCTTGATTTGGGGAGGGTAAGCTATTGTGTTATCAATGAGAACACAGAGGAAAGGAGATAAATGATTTATTCTCTGTCTCAGGTTATCTGCTTCTAGGCATTAAGTACACTTTAATTTGTTTTTAGTGTTAACTCCAAAAAAGAGAACGAGTACTCCGCTTCTGATACAAGCAAGAATAAGGATGAACTTTTAAATGAACACTGAGATTTATTTTAAAAACGGAACTAGAGCTTGTAGAACTGAGTTATTCTGAGGAGGCAGGGTTTACAGTTGGGATGAAAAAATAGAAATTTTATCAATATAGAAATAAAAAAATCAAGCTTTTTGAATTTTGTTTCTTAGATTTAGTTACACACATAGTTGACTACAGTCTCATGATGGTGACTACAAACAGTTATGGTTGCAATTCTACTTTAAGTCCAACTTTACCACAATTTCACAATAAATACAAGAAACATTTCTACAGCAAAATTAGCATATATGATCTCTAGATAAAGAATTTAATGTATAGGGAGAGGGTGGATAAAAGGTTGCTGGGAAGGATAGTTTCTGTACATTGAGCAAAAATGTTTTTAAGAAGGGTGTTTGAAATACAAAATACTTTTTTTTGTACACCATAATTTAAATATGTTTGGTTCTAGAAACTGCACCTTGGTTTTATCCTTTGTTCCTGGATGAGCCTACTATACTGCATAGAACTGTTTGCTTATTTTTTATTAATTTGGGAATAAAATTTAGGATATTTTTTACTTTTGTTTTGGGAAATGTTGTATGCTTGGGCATTTCATGCTAGTTCATAAAGTTAATAAAGGATCTTTTGGAGACCTAAGCTTTCACTTTTAAAAAAAAGCATACAAGGTACTATTAAGCAGCTCTGACTCACAATCTTTCAATAATTGAATCTTTTATTAATAGCCAGACAACAAAAACAGCAATTCCCCATTTACAGAGAACATTAAGTTCTCTAGACAGTGACGGTACAGAGACATGGGCAGGCAGATTGAACTTCCAGAAAAGGAAACAATTATGTGCACTGCCATCAGGAAAAATTATTAAAGATGATATTGATTATTATTACATTATTAAAGATCACATCTCACTCCAGTGGTAGTGTTGACTTTCACCACCAAACTTGTCTGATTTCTCCTGTTACAGTTTACTTGCATATTGCTATTCTATAATTCTGCCTTGAGATAATCATGATATGGTATTGCAACTCTTTAGTTCTCAATCTAATAATTGTTCTTTATTATGTACCATTTTTCTGGACAAATCTTGTGAACTGTGAATTCTGTGTAAATTACCTTGAAAAACTGTGTCTGTTCACTTAAAGTTTTAAAATACATCTTTATATGCATATTTAGTATTGTGACCCATTTGGAGCTAAGCAGCTAGCCAAAAATTTGGAATCTTGTAGCTGGGACAGGGCAACTTCCTGAAATATCTTTGGGAGAACATATTGTGTACATAAATGGCTTATGAATCATTGTGGGCCATGGACTGTATGCACTTCACATGAGAAGAGTTACCACAGCTCTTCCAGAAAATGAAAATAATAGGGTATGATTAAAGTAAATCAGAGAAGTTATAACACCGCCAGATACAAGTGGGGAGGCTTGCATATTCTGGTTCAAACTAGATTCTCCAAAGACCACACAGGCACAGAAAGAACTTATGGATAAACAGCCCGAGCTTAAACTGGCTCACAGCCTGTGTTCTGTTTCCTAATCTAAGGACCAAAGCACTATTGGGGTTTGAAAGACTGACACCTTCCAGAGCTTGATGTCGGAGTTAAGGGTGATTTCTGACAAGCACATTGCTAGTGCCTGTGTTGGTTGTTTTATATGCTTTCTCTATAATGCATCTACCTTAAGAATAAATGTGCTTGCTTAGAAGGAGCTGTGTGGTAACTTGTAACTATAGCAATACACTGGTCATAGCCCTCAGAGAGAAAGCAAAGCACAGGTAGAGAATTTTTAGACAGAGTGGCCTGCTAGGGATATCACATGTAGATCAGAGAGCGGTGTGACCTTAAAATCCCTGGTCAGAGTGGAGTGAGATGTGGGTCTCCACCCAGGAGAGGTGACCATTGGGAGCTAGAAACCTTTAAGTGGGTGCCCTCAAGGGACCATGGGGAGGGAAATACGTGGGCAGTTACCCTTGAAACTGACAGTAAGGTGTTCCACTTAAGAGGAGAAATTGGTGAGAGTCCAGTATTTCTTTGATACAATGTTCTGTTTCTCTGAACAGGAGCAGAATCAAACAAACAGTGGGGCCAGTGTCCTTGCTCCCAGGTACAAGCCTTTCTCAGCTGGCACTCAACCCAAAGCTTCTTTCTAGGCTTCTTCCAGGGCCATAGATCATGCTTCCAAGATGTTTCTGCTTGACTTTTTATCTGCTTCTGTCTCTCTGTCCTGCCTCTCATCCTCACACATACACCCTTATCCAAACACCCAGCTGAGACCCGTCCACATAGTTCAAATTCTTGTGTGGCCTTGGAAGTTACTTTGATTTGGCTGGAGCCATTGGTCTGGGTTTGTGGTGGAAGCCACCCGACTACAAAGCCTTCTTTACATTTATCCTGAATGAGAGTTATGCCAGTTATGGCTGACTCATAACAAGGTTTGACTCAAACCATAACCATACTAAATAAAGCTCCACCCCTTTTCCTTGCAAAGTGTCTTATATTCCAAAAATTATCACTAGTGACTGTCATTTTTAAAATTAAAAAAAGAAACTGATCCTAACTTTTCCTCAGTCCCTCCTCCATCTCCCAGTGCATTCTTTCCCGCCACTGGAGCTGTTAAGTCAATTTCCCACTCTCTGCTTTGGCTGCTCTGCCTATAGTACAACAGAAACTATCAACTTATTTTTTACTGTAGCACTTAAGCACTCTAGTCATGGACCAGGACTCAATTGTGTGAGGCATTGTACAAAACACAGAAACTCACAAGATTTAAACTAACCCCCTTCTCTTCATTTAGTCATGGGGAAAAGGAGGGGCATGCAGATTTGTCTCCTGCAGGCACACTGAGGAAACCCTAATAAACATGCCTCCTTGCTCCTGTTTGGAGTGGGAGGCTTCCCCTCACCTGCACACACAACCTTGAGACCAAGTCAGAGTTTCCGCCTTCCAGTGACAGCCATTTTGTCTCAATAAGGTTTCGTCAGATGCATCAGGGAGTGGATACAAGTGTACTTTTCTAGAAGTGGGATCTTTAGAACTTTCATCCCCATTGCTATGGACATGTGGTAGTGTAATATTCAGCCCCTTGCACAGGCAGGAGCTGTCCCCTACAGAGCTTTACTACCCCACAGATAATTCATAAACAGAAAAGTCAGCTATATTCGTCAATTAAACAATTCACTAGGAATTATTCACTAAGCTGTAATACATTTAAGCTGGACACTTTTGTCTGAACACAGCAGAGGGACAAGTTCCCCAAAACGTTTCCCAGAGCCTTGGTTACAAAGGGAAAGAAATGGGCCAGACAAGGCCTTTGCAGATAGAAACATATGCACCCAAAACTCCAGTGGCTTCCTAAAGTGCCCCTCCCCCCTCGATTCATATTAATGCAGTCAGACTAGAACAATGCTATATGACAAATGTGACCAGTGAACTGAGCTTGAATTGTGAATAGTGGGTATGGAATCTTTTCAGCAAATGGTTCATGATCAATCCACAGCATAAAAACAAAAACTCAAAGAATGTTTTAGAATAAATTGGAAGAACCAATGAAATTGAGGAAATCACAATCTGTTTCTGGCTGCTCTCTGAGCTAAAAAATAAACTAAATTATTGTTCAGAAAGCACTATGAGAGTTACTGCCTAATTTGATTTCTTTGAGCTCTAGAATTGCTTAAGAGTTAGGACCCCAGCAAGTCATCGTTCACCAAATATGAGTTAGTGTGAGTTGCCATCCTGACTCAAACGGAGCATTCCAATCACAAACAGAACACGTTTATTCAAATGGAACATCTGAATATAAAAATATGGACACAGGGAAACCTCTTTTTAAGTATGTGACACACAGGCCAAACTAACTGCATAAGAATAATTTTAAAAAAATATAATTAACCATATACCAGAAATGTAACTGATGATCTTATGTGACATTCAGTTAATGCTGCCAATAAATTCAATTGGAAGTGGACAGAAAAGGGCACACAGACCAGCCAAGATGGCAGATGAAGCGAGGCTTGGTTTTATTTGTTAATTTTTAGGAGAGGATTTTTGCTGGAAACCTTTAGCTCAAATAAGGGGTTTGCATTTATTTACTGTAAACTAAATAGTTATTCAGAAGGGGACACATTTTTCATAATACACCAAAGATCAGGAATTACATTTTCAAGATACTGGATGTGACGGGTTGGATCACAGAAACCCCCTTGGGAGCTGCCACCGGATGTGCAAAGACTATCCCTGCGTCTGTTTTCCCTGCCAGCTCAGGACTCCAGCACCCTGTCTTGCTGAGCCAGACACTCCTGTCTGGCTCCAGACGCAGACCCAGGGTCTGAATCACTTGTCCCAAAGCTGCAAGTTTACCTGAAAACAGCTCGCAGTAGTGCGCTTGTCTTTAGCACTCAGATGCCCAACTCCCAATGGGGTCTAAACCCAAATAAATCCGTTTTGCCCTGCATAAAGCTTATGCAGGGCAAACTCATAAATTGTTCGCCCTCTATAACACTGATAGAGAGATATGCACAGTTGTTTGCTCCCCCAGGTATTAATACATACTCTGAGTAAATTACTAAATAAAAAGTGATTTTATTAAATACAGACAGTAGGATTTAAGTGGTTCAAAGTAGTAACAGACAGAACAAAGTAAGTCACCAAGCAAAATAAAATAAAATGCGCGAATCTATGCCTAATCAAACTGAATACAGATAATTTCCTCACCAGTTCCAGAGTGCTCCCTTTTACAGGCTAATCTCCTTTTAGCCTGGGTCCAGCAATCACTCACACCCCTGCAGTTACTGTCCTTTGTTTCAGTCTCCTTCAAGTATCCTGGGGGGGGGTGGAGAGGCTCCTTCTTTAGCCAGCTGAAGACAAAATGGAGGGGTCTCCCCTGGGTTTAAATAGACTCTTTCTTGTGGGTGGAGACCCCCCTCCTCCCTCCTATGCAAAGCCCAGCTCCAAGATGGAGTTTTGGAGTCACCTGGGCAAGTCACATGCCCCTGCATGACTCAGTCTTTGCAGGCCGACGCCATTGTCCACATGGCATCTTGCATGTCTCCAGGAAGACTTCTCATGTGGATTGGAGCATTCCAAGATGCATTGTTCCCCAAGTGTTTCCTGATCAGGTACTTAACCTGGTGAATTCCTTCCTAAAGAAGCTGACCAAATGCCTCACAGAGCTTACTTAGAAATCAAGCAAGCATACAGCCAGTTATATCATACATACATTTATAAACGTCCCCCCATAAAGCCTTATGGGGTACGCTGTCACACTGGAATCTCAAAGGTTGACCTTTTCATATTTCACATTCCCATCAGCCGGAGTTCAGAGTCTTCCAACAATGGAAGGATGTAATCCAGTCTAAAATCATTTCCTTGGATGAACAGATTAAGGGTTTTTCTTAAACGCCACAGAAGACAGAGACGAACATTAAAGATATTGAGGCAGATACTGATTTCAATTAGACCAATGTCAATGGATTTACACCAACATAACAGATCGGAATCTGATCTCTGGAGATTAGAATTGATGGGCTAGATACACTTATAAGTGAAAACGTCAAGAATTGTACAGCATAAATTGGTTCAATGATCCATAAAATGAACAAAGAGAAGGAATTTCAGTTTGGTTGGAGCCCCTGAAGGCACAGATGCAGGAAAGGCTGAGATTTTGTTTCCTACACGGAAGAAGCTGAGAAAGAATTATTCTGTTTTCCATCTATGTCATGGAACATCTTGCAGTTGAGGCAAGAATTATATTTTTCATTGTCAGAGTCTGAGATTGCTCACAATATTTCTCAAACTTGGACCCCTAGACAGAGGCTGTCCATAAATTGCCTAAGTCATGTGTGTGGGGGGGAGGGGGGGAAAGGGTTCCTTAATTTTGCATGTTTGTTTCAGTCTTACAAAGTGTTACAAAAGGGGAGGGGAGGGTCTTAAAAATCGCCAAAAAATGTGTTACATTATTTATGAACAGATCCTTGCCATGAACATTTTTTGAGGCCAGGATGCTGTTAAATTAATTTATTTTAATTAAAAGTAGCAGAGGGTATCTATCTCCATATCCCATAGACAGGGAAAGTGTAGTTTTCCCCCACACCACCCTGCCAATGTGCTGTAAGCCTTGACCAAGAACAACTAAATTCATAGGGAAAAGGGTAATTGAGCCCATAAAATCCTTGGCCTTTCTGATGACATACCAACTAGGAGATCAAGTAGGCCCAGATTTTCATTTTCCTAAAATGAGCCTACAAAATGTATGCACGCAAAGAGGCCCTGATAATTGTAGTTATCCATTTCACATGCAAAAATATGGGCTTTTGCACATGTACATTCAATTTAAGTGTCTCCACTGAAAAATTAAATATTACTGTAATATTTGTGACAATGATTTTTTGTGATATGGATCCTTGTCCACATTATCTACAACCTGTAGGAATTAGTTCCCAGTAAGAATTTGAGTCAAAGTTTATTTACTTGCTTCAAAGAATTCTTTTGATTGTCTATATGGGTTTAGTAAATGCACAAAAGGTATATTTCAAGTGCTGTTTAACACCTTCGTAGTTTCTAAAAGGCATATGTGTATTATCTGAGGGAGCAGGCCTCTGTTCATTGGAAGAGTTTTTAGATATGCTGTAAGGAATTCATTTAGCAGTTCTTTGTTTTTCGATCTAGTTACTGTAGGAGAATATTTTACAGGCCCAAAAAGTAATTCACTACCAGTTATACAGCAAATGCATTTCATATGGGACAGCCAGCCAGGTCCCAGCGCACTGACAGCAAGCATTATATTATAAATAATTTACTACCCTCACTAACCAAAAGCATGCAAGATTCCCCTGAGTTCTGGATATTTTTATATGTCTATTAATCTTTTCTTGTTTACCTCCTAGAGTCAGATTCTCTGATCCTCTGGTTCTGTGCAGAACACAGCACTGCAGACAGCACTGAAAGACAAAGGTGGATTTAAGCCATTTTTGTATCAATTTGTTTCTGGCTCTGGCCCTCACTGCTGCCCTAAACTGTGAAAGCTTTTATGTCCCTGCTATGTGCCATTTACTGGCACCGCATTGTCCCAGTACAGTGCACTCTAACCATGTCCCAACCTTTCTGGGACATTTTTTACCATCCCCACTACCTGTATTGGGCCTACATTATGTGGTATATACACCTCTCAAATGCTGACTGGGATTCTGTGGAAATTGTTTCCTCTCCTTTGTGGTCCCTTGTCAGTGTCAGGACAATGTAAATAGACTGCAATTAGAGAGACAATGTGGTCTGTTGAGGCAAGCGTGGAGACAGATTCGCAACATTTTAGCAGAGCATCTAAGTAGCAGGGAAGTATGCTAGGTTTAGCCAAGGCCTACTGAGTCCTGTGATCACCTCAAAATCAGTTCTGCAAAAACTGCCCTGGCTGTCCTCTATGGCACCCACTGTAGGGTGACCAGATGTCCCGATTTTATAGGGACAGTCCTGATTTTTGGCCTCTCTTATATAGGCTCCTATTACCCCCCACCCCCTGTCCCGATTATTCACATTTTCTGTCTGGTCACCCTAACCTAGTGTGTTACTCTTTCCAAGTCCCGGAAAAGTAGCTTGATGCGGTAAGGAAACCTGTAATCTCTCTCTGGACCTCTTCTTTGTCCAAATAGAAGTTTGGTCCCCCAGGCTGTCATTTTTGCATCTTTGAAATGTACTAATTCATTGGTCAGAAGAAGTGGAAAGCAGTACTAATACAACCCCAGCTCTGTGTAATGCTTAGAACCTTTTATTTCTCCAGGAGTATGACAAAATATGCAAAAGAAAAATATAGAATTTGCAATAAATGTAAATTACAAGGAACTTCCCTTCCCCTCCCCTCCTCCCCCATGCACTATGGTGATGTCAACTTACAGCAACTCTTGGGTTAGAAGTAACACACAATAAAAGACATCAGATGTTTGTCCTAAAACATCGCAATTGTGCATTCTAGTGATTACTGAAGAGTTAACGTATCCATTGAATGAATACAAGTGCTTTGGAACAGATTTTGATAGGTATTCGGGTACTTTAGGATGCACGCAGGTGCCTAGTGGGATTTTCAGAAGCACCTACATGCCTAATTTTCACCAGAAATCAGCAGAAGTTAGGTACCTAGCTGCTTTTGAAAAATCACCGTAGGAGCCATATACATCTTTAGGTGCCTAAATACCTTTAAAAATATGGCCCTTTAACAACACTGGAAAGAAGTACATGGCTCAGAATAGACCAGGGTAAAATTTTCAAAAGCCCCAAATGAATTAAGAGCCTAAGTCCCATTTTAAAAGCTGATTTAGGCATTTAGGACTTAGGGCAAGTCTACACTACAAAATTAAGTCAGCCTAAGTTATGTTGACATACATCAGGCACAGTAATTAAATTGCTTTTGTACGTCCACACTACATTCTTGGTGGCCCACGTCCTCACTAGCAGTGCTTGCATTGTGCAGAGAGCATTGCGGGTAGCTATCCCACTGTGCAACTCTCCACCATCTAGCACAGGGTGTTTTTGAAGGGTTTGCAATGCCTCCTGTGGGCAAAAGAATGGTGCAGGGGTAACTGGGAATATGATTTCAATATCCCAGGATGTAGTTGTCTCCATCCTATAATTGTATCTGCATTGCACAATGTTTTGCACCTCTTTTCAAAAGTCCCACACATCAGGGCATCCACCATCTCTGTGAGAAGCATGGATCCTGGACAGATCTGCACTATTGTGATGAGCATTTCAAGCACAATATGCCTCATCCTGCAGTATTTGCAGAGCTGCCAGAGGAGCCAGGCGGATAGGGTGACCAGATGTCCTGATTTTATAGGGACAGTCCCAATTTTGGGGTCTTTTTCTTATATAGGCTCCTGTAACCCCCAACCCCAGACACTTGCTGTCTGGTCACCATACAAGCGGAACAAGATGAATCCTTGGAGGCTGCCTTGTTGGACGATGTAGAAAAAAAGAAGCGGTTGTTGGCATTCACAGAGCAGTTGCAGATGGTGGAGTGGTGGTTCTGGGTCCAAGAAATAAGCACTGACTGGTGAGATTGCATCATTATGTACATATGAGCATTGGCTGAAGAACTTTTGCATGCACAAGGCGCATTCCTGGAAGCATGAGAATGGTGTCACTGCACCAGAGGCCTGGGGCAAGCTCCAAAACAAAAGCTGCACTGACAAAGGAGGAGCGAGTGGTGCTCACTATGTGGAAGCTTTCAATGCCAGATTGCTACCAACTAGTCTGGAATCAGTTTGGAGTTATGAAATCCACCATAGGGGTTGCTGTGAGAGCCATTAATTGCAGTCTGCTATGAAGGATTGAGACTCTGGGCAGTGTGCAAGACATAGTGGATTGTTTTGCAGCAATGGGATTGAATTGATGTCAGAGCCAGCCAGCATATGTTGTGAACTAATAAAGATGAATTAAGTTTCCATAAATAGACTTTTATTCCAAACAGACATATTTATAACTAACTGAATGAAACTTTATGAATACAGGCAAGAGAACCTTTGAAGGAGAAAAGTCATTTTCTTTTCACACTATATATATATACACACACACACACACACACACACACACACACCAATCATGTGTCTCATTCTATGGGTGGCTGTGATTGTTTGTACTCTCCCCATGGTGGAGTGGTAGGTGTAGTGCAATGGCCCTAGACACCATGTGGAATGTGTGGGGTGTGGGTATAGGAAGGTCCCAGAATGCAGTTCTCCATGGGCTGCAGAGGGAGGCGAACATGGGTCTGTTGAACATGAAGGTCAACAAGAGTTTCTAGTATGTCTGTTTGCTGCTTGAGAAGCACTAAGCATATCCTGCTGCATGTCTCTCCTTTTCCTGTGCTTTTCTCCTCTACACTCTATCCCTGACCACTCCGCTGATGTGGACAGAGACCCTCAAGGCCATATTTCCAGCTGCAATGATAAAAAGCACAGAGATACTATTGTGAGTGCATTCACAAGATAAATGGGAACTTGGTATACTGAACTCACTCCTCTTGATTGACACAAGCTACAAGTACTACATGCTCACTTCTTCTTGGGATCCTTAGAACATGGCAGCAGTCCCAGCCATGGTGAATATGGCCTTGGGGCGGGGAAGCTGTGCAAAGGGGGTGAGTGGGGACAATAGGTGGGGTAGCTCACGGGGGTGAGTATATGTGGATAGGACTATTGAACTGAATACTGGCACAGTTTTTCCACAGGTGGAGATTTTAAACTAATCTCTCACTCCTGAAGGTAACAGAGGCTGAAAGGGAACAGCTCCTGCATGTGCCCAGCTGCAGACTGGGGCTGTATGCTAGCCTGTGTGCTGCAATAGTGCCTGCTAAAATAATTGCTGAGTGGTGTGGGCAAGTGTCCTACTGCAGTGGAAGAAATAAGGCAGCTTTTCCCAGAAACTTTTGGCAGAGGATTGCAGACTACTGACAGGAAACTTTTCTTGAGATCTCTATGGAGGATTCCTGGGACAGCCTGGTGCAGCCTAACAGAACAGGGGAATGAGAAATAGAGAACAACTTTGCCTCTATTGGTTATTTTATTACCTCTTCCTGTTTGTTCATTTATTCTTTTTTTAGATGTGTCCCTGCAATATCAGAGCAAACTGCATACTTACCCGAGGTTCCTTCCCCTGCATCAGGCTTGCCCATATTGCATTGTAGGGACTGGCTTGACTGCTCTGGAATCAGACAGCTCCTGGCTCACTGCACCACTAGATCCCCAGTCACCTGTCCCCCATACTCTTCGTCCTCATCCAACACCTTCTCACTGTTCACTCTAGGGACCTGTGACTCCAAAGTATCCGTGGGGTTCTTGGGTTGGGGTTGGATTCTCCGCTGAGGATGGCATGCTGCTCTTTATAAAAGTGGCATATCTGTGGCTCTGTACCAGAGCAACTGTTAGCCTCCCTTGCCTTATGGTATGCATGCTGCAGCTCTTTGGCTTTCATGTGGCACTGCTGCAGGTCTCTTGTAGCCCTTCTCCCCCTGCTTGTAGCTAACTACATTTCTATGGTTGGATTGGAGCAGTGCCTGCACAGCCTCTCTTCCCACTGACCCAGGAGATCCACCACCTCCTGTGTACTCCAGACCGGAGTCAGTTTGCAGTATGGAGCCAGCATGGTCAGCAGGGCAGTCGTTAGGTTAGCGCTCCATGCCAACAGAAAATGGAATTTCAAAAATTCGTGTGGCTTGAAAAGGGAGGAGTGTGGACCTGGCCATTGGGCAGCGAAGTTCAAAATAGTGACCAGAGCAGTCATAATGAGTCATTGTGGGACACCTCCTGGAGGCCACTAAAGTTGATGTAAGTAATGCAGTGCATACGCTGATACTGCGTCAACCTAGCTACATCAACCTAAATGCTGCAACTCTCTTGGAGGTGGGGTTAAGTTGGTGTAGTAGGCACATTACGTCAATAGGAGCAACATTTTAGTGAAGATGATTACAGTTAGGTTGACGTAATCTGCTTTGCATCAACCTAACCCTGTAGTGTAGACCAGGCCGTCACCTTCTAATTCATTTAAGGGCTTTTGATAATTTTACCCTTTGGTAAGTGCCTAAATCTCTTCTAAAAATCTGGAATTAAATCCAATTTTCAAAAGATATTTAGGTGTTGCTGGGCTCAGCATTGCAATCCCTAACTCTCCTTTTCAAAAGAGAGACACCAGGGGCCAAAAATCTCATTGACAGTTGATGGGATTTAGACTTAAGTGCCTATATCCCTTTTGAAAATGAGATTTAGGCTGCTAAATCAGTTAGACATTGCAATGCTTAGCATTTAAAAATCTGGGCCTTTACCCCAAGTCTCAGCAAGAACAATGCTGAACTCCTTTTGAAAGGAAATAGGAAAATCCAATCACTGTTTTCAAAATAAAACAAACATACCAAATGAGTACACTGTGGTAGGGGTATGATCATGTAGATGCCACCCTTGCATAGATCTAGAAAGGCTATTGAAAACAAAAAGGAAAGCACAATGCAGATGTGTATTGTATAAGATTTACAATCAAAAGTTTAAAAAGAAATACCAGACAGAACTGTGATATATTTGTTGCCCTGATTATATTGTGACTTGAAAGCTGCCTGTCACAGAAACTAGTTCTACAGACACTAGGATAGAGAGAGATGCATTTTCACAACACACTCATTATCTTTAAAGGGTCTAATTGGATTGGACATTAATGGATTAAAAATAAAAATTCATTCAACTTTCGCTGACCTAGTTTTCAGAAAGCGACTTTTAAACAATATTTCCAGCTTGTGAGCCAGGACAAGGTACATACTTCACACCACTTGCAACATAACATGACATGATTGAAGCATCTTGATGTGACATCTTCACACAAGTCATCTGGGAAAACATTTTCTAAAAGTAAAGTATCTATAGTTTTATATACACATTATATTAGACTTCGAACAGTCAGATGATTCAGTTTAGCAGCTTGCAGCCTGAATCTCCAGAGGTTTTCCAAAATGACTTCAAAGGGGCTAAATAGTGGATTCACACACACACACACACACACACACACACACACTACCTTCACTGCAGTGTCAAAGTGGTGTTCTCCTGAAATATGAGTAATCCCCAGTGAAAAGCACTCAGCACTGGTAAATTCTCATGACTATATTTGTGAAAGAGAGCAGCTGAATTCAGAACAGTCAGCCTGACTTTATCCAGAAGAACAGGACATTTAACTCAGAATAGCATGCAGAAAAAAGCATTGCTTCTTCACTTAGACTGACAGCATGTCAGACACAACCGAGAGCAACATATTGGCTGGAGTAGCCAGTCTCAAAACAGTATTCTTGTCAAGTCAAGATACTAAATCCTCAGATCAAATCACCCCTGAAATTTGGTAACATTCCAGTCTAACAAATGATCCATGCACTGAGAGACAGTGGCATGGTTTGTGCCAAACTCCAAGCCAATCTTCCCGTGAAGGCCACTGATTGTAGAATCTGAAATTCTTCATCCGTTCTATTTTGACTAAACAAATACAATTCAGAATTTATCTCCAAAAAAATCCTAACGATCACAATTTTGATGTTTGAGCCATCACCCATTAAGTGGGAAATTACTCCATACATTTAATGTTAGATACGGTAATTACAAGAAAAAAGAAACTGCAAAGTATCAAACGTTAATAAAGACTACTAGCCAAATCTAGCCATCATTTAGATCAGTGCAAGCCCAGTGAAATCAACAGTGTACTGCACAGATTTTGCTTGTACATCATTTCATACATGAAACAGAAAGCAAACAGGCTAATGGTAATTTTCTCAATAAAATTGAATAAATTTAGAATACAACTTCAGATAATCAAGGAATTGAAGAAAATTTAAAAATACTCAGTTTAGCTAACAGGAAAAGAGATTTACTGATTTAAATAAATTCACTGCTGCTCAAACTATAAAGCATGAAATGATATTATAATACCACCTGCTTTGAAAGTGAAAACAGGATTTCATTTCTAATGCAACAAGTGTACATACATAACAGCCTCATGCTGTTAACTGGTCCTAAAGATCACAATGCCACATCCACTGTGTTGTTTTGTGGAGAGATGCTGGAAAAGAATACATTAACAATGAGCTGAAGTAGGTCTTTGAACCAGAGCACATGTAACCCTCTGTCCTCTCTGGTGGCACCAAGACCACTTAGAGATTAATGAGTCTGCTACAGCCTTATTGAAGAGCCATATGGCTCTTCACTCATGCAGTAGAGGCTCATGCATTAAGCTTCAGAGGTCCCAGTTTTGCTCCCATCTGCTGACAACTGGGGTCTGTCAGTCAGTGTTACACACAGATGATGGGATTTGAGATAACAGTGTAAAAAGCTATTTCACAATGGTCCTGATCCACAGCCCATTGAACTCAATGGGAGCTTTTCGGTCTCAGATTCCCATTGAGGTCAGCGGGCTTTAGATTAGAACCTGAGCACCAACAACTTCCCCTGGTTCTCAGAATCTGGCTTTCAAGTATTAGTCAGAGTAGTCCCCAAATATGCCAGGACTCTATGTACTGTGCACTGGGCCTGAGTCTAGCTATGCAGTGTTTATAGTCAGTGCAGTGAGGAGAGAGAGAGAGAGAGAGAGAAAGTTGGTTCAAAGCTGTCTTTTTCTCGGTGTACCCTGGGCCAATTCATGGCCAAAACAGCCATCAGCATAATTTAAAATAAAGGTTCCTTTAGATTACACCAGCTGTTGCAATACCATATGGGACTGTTTCACAGATGATTTCAGTATTGCAAAATTTGGTTTCATTCCAATTCAGAAGGAAAAAAAAATCCACACACAACTCAAAGTTTTCCACAGAAAATTCATGCATCTGAAGTTTTTTACCCACAATAGCTTATGGCCAAATAAATCTGTTAGTCTTTAAGGTGCCACCGGACTCCTTGTTGTTTTTGTGGATACAGACAAACATGGCTAGTCCCAGATACTTGACACAGAAAGGACTGGAGCCACAGACCTTGAAAGCCCTGGAGCCGACTCCAAGGTAGTCCAGCAGACAGACTACTGTGGAGCCAAGCAGGTGAAATGGCTGGAAACCAGGGAGGGTACTGTCAGAACTTCATAAAAATCAAGCCATCTCCACAAGACATTTTGATTGACAAATTCAGGAAAAAAAAGTCAATTTTTTTTCTGATCAGCTCTTCTATTAACCCCATTATATTGCTAAGTAAACAGAGTGAAATCCTGCCCCACTGAAGACAATGGGAGTTTTGCTATGACTTCAATGGGGCCAAGATTTCACCCAGAGAGATTTAATGAGTTCTCCAGCATCTCCCAATGATTCAGTAGCAGGGCCAGCAATAGAACTCAGAAATATTCCTGACTCCCACTCGCCTGCCTTAACTACAGGAAAACACTTCCTTTTCTTACATGTGTTATGTATGATTCAAGGGCAGAAATAAAACTACTATTTGATGGATAACAATCCCAGTATCTCAAAAGAAGGATTTAAAAAAAAAAATGATATTAATCTTCCTGCATAGTTACTTGCCTATTTCCTATTCACCTCATTATTTCTCTTGCATTTGTAGTGCCTTGAGATCTTATGTGAAATCGAACCTTACAGGAATAATACTTTGTTCCATATACTTATAAAAGGAAACATACCTCATGCCTAGCAGTTATTTCCATCAGGAACCAAGACAGTTGTTTGTTTTTTATTTTTGTTTTTTGATCCAAGGTAAAATATGTTTGAGTGCTGACTAAAAGCAAAGAAAAGCAAACAAATCTGAGTGAAGGCTTTATCTCCATCGTTCACCCACCAACACTGTGTGGGGTCTTAGGCTCTTCGATCACTGTATGATCCTGACTGCAGTACATGATGCTACATACTGTAGGAATAACAAGGAGCGAGAGGTTTAATTCTGAATTCAGCAGCACCTGAAAGTTATTTTAACTTTAAGGATTTCTTGAGTTTTCAAGGGCTACTTTAAAAAACATTTAAAAAACAGTGATGGACAACTGTACATTTCAGGTTATGCCAGGTTTCTCAGTGCACTGACCCTTGGAAACTCCATCCCCATTATCCTTGTAACATCTGTGCATAGGACAGTTACCTGTTCCGTAACTGGCGTTCGAGTTGTGTTGCTCATGTCTATTCCACAGTAGGTGTGTGTGCTTGCCACGTGCACCAGTGCTGGAAGCTTTTCCCTTAGCAGTACCCGTAGGAGGAGCACTGCTGCGACCCTGGAGTGGTGCCTCTATAGCACGCTATAAGGGGAGCTGTGCGCTCCCCCACCCTCAGTTCCTTCATGCTGGACCAACTCCAACAGAGGGGAAGGAGGGCGGGATGTGGAATAGACATGAGCAACACATCTCGAAGAACGCCAGTTACGGAACAGGTAATTTTCTTCTTTCTTCTTCGAGTGCTTGCTCATGTGTATTCCACAGTAGGTGATTGCAAGCTATGTCTGATGGAGGTGGGTAGAAGTTCACAGATGCCCTGGCTGAAGCACAGCTCTATCGAAACCAGCATCATCCCCTGGCGTGGGAGACAATCGCATAGTGCGACATGAACATGTGTACTAAGGACCAGGTAGCGGCTCTACAGATGTCCTGGATAGTGACATGGGCCACAAAGGGCCAACAAGGCCTGAGCCCTTGTCGAGTGCACCCTCACGATAGGTGGTGAGGGAACCCCTGCTAGGTCGTAGCATGTGTGGGATGCACGATGTAATCCCCGGGAAAGCCTCTGGGTGGAGATCGGTTGACCCTTCATGCATTTGGCTGAAGCAACAAAGAGTTGCGAGGACCTGAGGAATGGCTTAGTCCAATCCAGATAAAAAGCGAGCGCCCTGAGAACATTGAGCATATGGAGGCAGTGTTCCTCATTAGAAGCATGAGGTTTGGGGCAGAGGACAGGCAGGAAGATGTCCTGGGCCATGTGAAAGGTGGAGACCACCTTAGGGAGGAATGCAGGGTGTGGGCAGAGCTGCACCTTGTCCTTGTGAAAGATGGTGTGGCGGGGGGGGGAGGCGGGGGCTGTCGCAGGTCAGGGCCCTGAGCTCCGAGACCTGCTAGGCTGACGTGATAGCCACGAGAAAGGCTACCTTCCATGAGCAAGTGGCCAGGGGGTTGAATGCCCCCCCCCACCCGTGAGGTGGGATAACACCAAGTTTAGATCCCACTGAGGAACAGGGGTTCTAGCATATGGCAAGGACCGGTCTAGCCCCTTGAGGAAACACCCAGTCATGGCATTGGAGAAAACTGAGCAGCCCTGGACTGGCGGATGGAATGCCAAAATAGCCGCCAGGTGCACCCTGACGGAGGAAGGTGCCAGGCCCTGAGTTAAGGTGAAGGAGATACTCAAGGATAAGTTGGAGCGGGGCAGACAATGGGGAAGTACCCCACTCACCCACCCACCTGGAGAACCTGGACCACTTCACTAGGTAGGCTGAGCACGTGGATGGCTTCCTACATTCTAGGAGGACACGCCTGACCCCTTCAGAACACCTTGCCTCCTCCGCATATAGCTATTGAGCAGCCACGCTGTCAAATGGAGGGTGGCCAGGCTGGGGTGGAGGAGGCGGCCTTGGTCCTGGGAGAGTAGGTCTGGGCGGAGCAGCAATGGCCACGGGGGGGCCACCAGCAAGCCCAGGAGGGTCCTGTACCAATGTTGCCAGGACCAGGCGGGGGCGATCAGGAGGACGCTTGCCTTGTCCATTTTCACTTTCTTGCCTATGAGGGGAATGGGGGAAAAGGCATAGAGGAGTTGACCCAACCATGACAGGAGGAAGGCATCTGAGATCGCATTCCTCCCCACACCCCTCTGGGTCAGAACCTGTGGCAACGCGGGTTCTGTCGGGTCGCAAACAGGTCTACTTGGGGAGTGTCCCACGCTCAGAAGAACTGGTGAGTGACCTCCGAGTGGAGCGACCACTCGTGTTGGGAGGAGAAAACCCTGCTCAAGCGATTGGCCTGTGTGTTGTTGATGCCTGGCAGGTGGAAAGCGTTCAAGGAGATGTCGTGGGCTATACAGAACTTCCAGAGGCTGAGGTCTTCCCAGCAAAGGGCCGAGGACCTCATCCTGCCTTGCTTGTTGATGTAGAACATCGTGGCGGTGTTGTCCAAGAGTACGCTGATCACCTTGCCGCGCAGTTGTGAGCTGAACAGCACACAGGCCAAGCGTATAGCCCTGAGTTCCCTGATGTGTATGTGAAGGGACAACTCTGAGGCCGACCACATCCCTTGGGTTTGAGAGTTCCCTAAGTGGGCCCCCCAGCCCAAGTCTGACACATCGGACACTAGGGGTACGTCTTCACTACCCGCCGTATCGGCGGGTAGCAATCGATTTATCCGGGATCGATATATCGCGGCTCGTTAAGACGTAATATATCGATCCCCAAATGCGCTCACCGTCAACTCCGGAACTCCACCAGAGCAAGCGACGGTAACGCAGTCGACAGGGGAGCTGCGGCCGTCGATCCTGCACCCTGTGGACCTCAGGTAATTTGATCCAAGATAATTTGACTATAGCTATGCTATTTGCACACCCCCCCACCCCAGTGTAGACGAGCCCTAGGTCTAGTGACGGGTTCGGGTCCCGGAAGGGAATTCCCTGGAGCATATTGACTGGGCAGGACCACCATTGTAGCATAGCTATCACCGGCGCCGGTACCGAGAGGACTTTGTTCAGTTTGTCCCGGGCCTGAGAGAACTCTGAGGCCAGCCAGAGTGGGAGAGGCCTCATCCAAAGCCTGGCGTGGTAGACCACATACGTGCACACCGCCATGTGTCCCAGGAGCTGCAGGCATGCCCTGGTGACGGGGAACTCCGTGACCGAGGCTATGAGCCCCTTCAGGGTCTGGAACCTGCCCAGGAGAAGGGAGGCTGTGGCCCTGGAGGCATCCAGGAGAGTGCCTATGAATTCTATGCGCTGCACCGGAACCAGTGTCACCTTGGCCTCGATTACTAGGAGGCCTAGGGCGGCACACGTAGCCAATAGCAGCTCCCCATGGTTCTGTACCTGGAACCGCAAGCTGCCCTTGAGAAGCCAGTCATCGAGGTATGGAAAGATCTGAACCTCTCAGCTTCTGAGGTAGGCCACCCTGACCACCATACATTTTGTGAATACCCTGGGTGCGGTTGCCAGGCCAAATGGGAGGACCGTAAATTGGTAGTGGTCCTGTCCCACTAGGAAGTGTCTGTGCCCTTCGAATATATGGACATTGAAGTATGCGTCCTGAAGGTCCAGGGCCACATACCAATCACTAGGGTCCAGAGAGAGTATGATGCATGCCAGAGAAACCATGCAGAACCGGCATTTTGCCATGAACCAATTGAGGTCTCGCAAATCCAGGATAGGCCTGAGCCCCCCTTTCACCTTGGGGAATCAGGAAGTAACAGGAGTAAAACCCTTTTCCCCAGAACTCCCACAGAACCTTTTCCACAGCTCCCAAGCTGAGGAGCTGACCCACTTCCTGCTCTAGCAGGGGTAAATGTGACGGGTCCCCCCTGCTGTCTGAGGGAGGGGAGTGGGAGTGAGACAGATTGTAGCATGTAACCCTGGGAAATGGTGTTGAGGACCCAGCAGTCTGATGTTATTCGGGACCATTCCGCAAAGAATGCGCACAAGCGGTTGCTGAAGGCAAACTTTATTGGTAGGATGGTCTTCTCGGGGGCCACCCGGGTACCCTCCTGCAACCAGTCAAAAACGCCTCTTGCTCTGCTGCTTACCCCTCGAGGGCCCAGGCTGCGGGGCAGAGCGAGACTGCCTCTGAGGTCGCTGGCAGTGCCCCGGGTACCTGCAGAGTCATAATGTCTCTGGCCGCCTGCAGGGCCTCTGGCGTCAAAGGCATCCAGACGTCCGGAGAGGCCTGAGTCGACGCAACTGGGCTGCTCCGCTCAACCTGAGATGGAGCTCTAGAGCCCAGGGGGGAACTGGGGCTACCCAACGCAGGTCTAGCCTCACCCCCTGCTTTGTCTTAATGCCTCTGAGAAGACAGGGCATTTTTTCTCTCTACTTTTTAGATGGAGAGTGGTGCTGGCCACTGGAAGGTGCCGGGGGATCACTGCGCACCGAAGACGAGGTGCCCGGTGCTGGATCTGCTTGGTGCACCAGGGTTAGGGCCAAGGCCGACTCCATCAGAAGGCCCCAAAGTCTAATGTCTTTCTTTTTTAGTTCTAGGTTTAAAGGACCTACAGATATTACAGTGGTCGCTGATGTGGGATTCACCCAAGCAGCAGAGGGAGTCGGCATGTGGGTCACTTCTGGGCATCAAACGCCTGCAAGACTTGCACGATTTAAACCCTGGGGCCTGGGACATGCCCCGGCCCAAAGACTAACTAACTAACTAAGCTGAAAACTTAGTAAACTAACTAACACAGGTACTACTAACAGCAAAAGGAGTTCTGGGATGAGCTGCAGTGAAGCTGGAGCAAGTAGTTCCGATGCACCTTCACTGGCGGCAAGAAGGAACTGAGGGTGGGGGGAGCGCGCGGCTCCCCTTATAGCACGCTATAGAGGCGCCACTCCAGGGGTCGCAGAAGCAATCCCTCTATGGATACTGCTAAGGGAAAAACTTCTGGCACCGGTGCACGTGGCGAGCATGCACACCTACTGTGGAATATATATGAGCAAGCACTCTAAGAAGAGCCTATAGTTAAGTAGTAAGAAAACATAGGGACACACTGAATCCATTTCTTTATGGTTCACTGGATACTATATATCAGATCTCACTTTCATTAAATACCAATTTAGAACCTGGGCAAGAGCACACATCACAGTTTGTTATAATAAATCTTTTCTGCACTTTACTTGCTTTAGCAGGTATGATCTACTATGCTATGCATGTTGCTTACGTCCACATGGCCATACAGAATGCATAAGCTCTCTTTGTAGTGCATCTAATGCTATGGCAGGAGTAGATGCAGGGGAACTCCTGGGCCACTTCCAGGTGAGTCTATCTTACATGTGGCTGGAGGAAGGCTCCAAAACCTAAGCTGTAGCTGCAGAAACAAGCCACTAAAAAATAGATTTACTTTTGAGCTGTTGTAAGAGGGCCAAAACCTGAAGCCTTTTCTCAGGCACAATCATTGAAATAAATGCAAGCAGGACTCCCATAGGAGCTTTATAAGTTGCTCCATTGTTTGCAATTTTGGTCTTTCTTGCTAGACAATGCAGTTTTCCCCTTCTTCTCTCTCTCTGGGATATAGTGATCCTGTGAACAAGGCTTTGCTTTTGCCATGTTTCTTTGGGTGAGAAAGGCCCACCCAGTTTCCTTGTAGCGGATAGATGGGCAGAGGCATGGCCAATTAGACTCTATGATTATGCAGCTCAGCTGGCCTCAGACACCCTCTGGGTTTGAGCTCACATTCCAGTCAAGGACTTAAGTGGCCATAGTAGAGCGGCTGTTCCTTGCCCTGCCTGAAGCCAAAGAGTGGGTTTGGAAAAGGCCTGTAAACTGAGGGTAAGGCTAAACAAAACGGTATTTAATTTGAGATGTGGGGGACTATCATGAATTTCACCCTAATTACAAATAGCTGCAAGTATGGAATGCTGCTGTAATTTACAGCTACTGTGAATTACAGTTATTCTTGCTTGGATTGGTGTCCATACACTAGTACAGCTACTGTCTCCTAGAAATATTAAGTCTTTAGGCTTCCTTTATTTTTCTAGCGCATTGGTCACTGTACCTGGAAATTTTCATAGTACTAAGTGCCAGATTCTGCTCAGATATGCTCTGTGCATTGACGATCAAAATAAAGATGCTTTTAAAGAAGCATCTAATTCATATACAAGAATCTAGACTTGGTGGAATCATTTTGGCAGTCTCAGGCAAGTGTGATTTCACCAGGGCGTTTGGGACTAGATTCTGTCTTAAAGCCAGAGATGCTCTGAAAGGAATGGAGAAGGGCTACAAGGCACCTGGGAATCTCAAGCAATTCTGTCTTATTTTGCTAGTGTTTTCCCCAGGGTGTACACATTGTTGCAGTGGCTTTGCCACCATCATAATCAATAGAGCATGCACGCCCTTCTACAAGTTAGTCATTGCAGAGAGGCAGTGGACACAGATCTACCCTTAATATGCTCTTTGCTGCCTCTGGATAATTAAGTTATGACTACACTTGGACTGGGGGTTGTGATCCCCAGCCTGAGCAGACATACTTGCGCTAGCTCTGATCGAGCTAGCTTGCTAAAAATAGTAGCATACCGACGGTCATCAGCAAGCAGTGGCACAGGCTAGCCACCCCAAGAGCATATCCACAGGATCCAAATGGGTTGGGGTAACAGAGTAGTGCTTGTGTTTCCCATGGGGATTGGGCCCAACACCAATGCAGGGGGTGTGTGTTGGGGGGAGAGGGGGAGGAAGAGAGGAAAAGAAGGGAAGATGCTCCTTGCACTTGCACACAGCTCCAGACGCAATCTGTCCCTCTGTCTCACAAAAACACACTCCTCCACACTGAGAAGGCATGGTATTACTACAATTGCTATGCTTCTGTCAACATTTTTACCTGTTGTTTCTAGGGGTTAGAAGTTTTCACATCACTGCCTTAAACTAAAAACAAACAAAAAAAAACACAAAACACACTTCCACACTAAAATACTAACGAAAATTACCTGAAGAGCAGCTCTGTGTAAGTTTGTCTCTTTCACCAACAGAAGTTGTACCAATAAGAGAGAGAGACACACACACAGAGACAAGGTGGATGAGGTACTAACAAAGATTAGTCTGTCTAGATTATTTAGTCCACAAACCCAAAATGTAGAGGTTTGGGTATTGTGTTTCTTTTTGGAAGCTACCCAGACATGGAACTGTATTGTTTTGCAATACACATGTAGAAAGGCTATGGGCCCAATTCAGTAATGCCTTGTTAGGGTGACCAGACGTCCCGATAAAATTGGGACCATCCTGATATTTAGGTGGTTGTCCCGCGTCCCGACCGATCTACGGTCAGGACGCAATTTGTCCCGATATTTCACTCCACCGGCAGCAACTGACTTATTCCCCCCCCCCTCCACCGGCGGACACCGCATTCCCCACGCGTCCCAATATTTTCTTCCTCTCATCTGGTCACCCTTTGCCTTATGGTCCCTTTGCATAGCTAGGCTGAACAAGGGAGCTGCAGGGCAGGAGTCTCCACTCTCCCACAGGGAATACTCCCCACATAGGGGACCTCTATGCTGGCTACAGACTCTGCACTGCCTGGGTAGGAGCTCTCTTCCCTGACAGAGGGAGGGAGAAGGGACAGGAGGCGATATAGCGATTCTACATCTCCATCCCTAAAATGGCTCTTAGGGGCCATTGAACTTGGGGTGCACGTTAGGGTAGCCCTTAAAGCTGCCCTAATGTAGCCAATGACCAAGCCCCTGGCTGCCTTTGAATATTGGAGGCACAGACCACGTCCCCCAAGTCCACCTGCTCTGAGATGAATCTGGCTTATTTGTTCACTACCCCTCTTTGCACCTACCAATAGTTCGGATAGAAAACGCTCAATTCCGGTCACGAAACCAGCCTACTTTTTAAGCTTTATCCTCTGCAGTCTAATTGAAAAATATTGCTAAGTGGCAAGTACAGGTCCAAAAGTCCATGAATTCTAGTAGTGCTCATGCAGAAAAAAAAAAAAAAAAAAAAAAAAAAAGTCAATGAAACAGAATGCTGTCACAGGATAATGGTTTCCTGCTGCAAGATAAATGCCAAGACAAAGATGTGGCAAAAATACAGTGTCAGGGTGAAGCCAAGATGTTTATTTTCCACCCCCAAAGACAGGAAAAATTTGTTCAATGACATATGTTATCCTGACAATGTAATTTCTATTATTCAAAGAATTAAAACTAAAACAGAAACCACAGTAATTTTATTATATGCATTGCTAAAGTTCTCATTGCTCTAATATCTTGGAACTTTTTGTATTGGCTTAAAATAAAAGATCTCGTTCTATGTTTCAAGCAGAAACCCAGCAAAGGATGTTTAAAGAAAACTTCCATTTTTCAGTATACGTCGCCCATGAAATATGAGTGGACAGTCCTGGAGACTGGATGTAAGGATAAAAGGTTAGGTGACTGTCCATTCCTATTCCATCTTTAGGCACCCTGCTGAGACTGCTAACGAAAGGACCACTGTAGTGCTGTTTTTGTGATGTGTACACTGGGAATGATCTACCTCTGTAAGTTTTTTGGGTTGTTTTTTCATTAAACCAGCAGACTTGAATTACCAACTCTATTCACATAGGCTAGCAAAACAGCTTGCAGATGAAATACCTTTTAGCCACTGTCAGCCTGAGTCAGATTTGAATCAGTGATCTAGAGGGGAAAAGCTCCAAAATCCTGTGACTCCTCCACCCTTCCAAAGTACATTAAACAAAAATACTAATACATGTAAACCACTTGTTCTTATTGATGGATGTTTCATTTAAACTTTAATCAGCAAATAAGTAAGCATTAGACATCAACGATTGTGATTGACTGACACTGATTTTACCTAATAAAATCAGGAACAAAAATGCTTATTAAAATTTAAGCCTCTTAGTATATATTTCTGTGAGCAGGAAAGCAATGCATTTCCAAATTGCAAGATGCCAGCCCAGAACATGATAATTGTATAAAATGGAGAGAAGAGCAGGTCAGCCAGCTGACAATATTCATAATCATACATTTACAAATGTACTGGGTATTATTTTGCTTTATGTCACACAATAAAATTTAATAAATTACTGCAGTTGAATATTTTTGAAGTCAATGTTCTCTGTGCAAATACATTTCTGTTGCTTCTGAAGTCTTAAATTATTGTATTACTTTCAAGTAATTTGCAATTAAAAGTAATAAATAGGTAGCTAAATTCAATTAAATGATCAGTGTCTACTACATACTAAAATACAGTAATTTATGCAAAATATTCTGCTTTTTCTTCCTCCTGTCTCTGAGCAACCTATGTGTTGTTCTCCTGAGATATGTAAATTATTGTTTCCATCTGGTTTATTGCCATAAGGGACTGCTTGAGAATTTAGTTTTATGAATGCAGGTATGAATAAAAATGCTGCACTTTACTGGAAAGCCTCTATAAAGGGTGAGA
This sequence comes from Trachemys scripta elegans, assembly GCF_013100865.1. Taxonomy (NCBI): domain Eukaryota; kingdom Metazoa; phylum Chordata; order Testudines; family Emydidae; genus Trachemys; species Trachemys scripta. The sequence continues at coordinate 78,281,950 of NC_048303.1, forward strand.
GTCTGTAGTTAAATCCTCTTTCAGCACCTATCCAACACACACATGCAAACACTGGGGGGGGGGGGAGTAAATGGAAAAGCATAGGGCTGGGGGCACTTCTTCAATCTGTCACTAGAGCAATGATCTGGAAGAAAGTTACATATCTTCAGATATCAGCCTTTCAGAAATATGTTGGCAGCACTGAACAAAGTCCTATTGATTTTAGGTTGGACAATCAGTTGTGGAAATATTAATTCAGTGGTTTCTCAGATGCTGCATTATGTTCTTTAACCTAATGCAGGAATCTTTCCTTTATGTATTTGGCATGGTCAATAGCTGCCCTAGTGTGGCCATCCTCTCAGGTTAATCCTATTTGGTTGAGCATGTTTAAACCAAAATAATAAAAAGAGAGATTATGCCATTTTATAGTTACACTTTGAAACTGCCTCATGGGAAGTTCAACACAGATTTGAATCCCTGTTTTCTGTTCAGAGGTTCTTGTAGCAGCTTTCAAGTTCTACTCTAAAAATGCCCCACTTAGTCATTATTAATGGATTGTTAAATACTAGCTTAATTACTGCATTATTAATTTCTCATTTAATTAATGAATTAGCAATCTTGTTCATTTAGATAATGTGGATTACAAGCCACTACCATGTAAAAATTGAGTTTGGCAATCTGGAATGCTGGCTTCTGACAGCTGATTTAAAAAATAAATATGCCCAGTCTCTGCATTGCTGAAGACCACAGAAAACCATGAAAGACTGATTCAGTGCAGGTTCACACTGTGCATTGGCCCAGACATTATGTACTAATCTGGCCATTAGTAAGCATAAAATGAATGAGAAACCATAAAAATATTTTAAGTGTTCAAAGTACCAATGATCAGGAAGAAAAAAAAATCAAAATAAATATAATGTATTACAAAAAACAAAGCTGAGCCTGGCCAAGTAGCCCAATGATAGTTTGTGACGTTTGCAAATCTGAATAGCAAGCTTGGAAGCCTGTTCCAGACCTGGCAGGAGCTGGAAGTTGCATGGGCAATGCTCAGGACTTTGCAGGCCAGCATTTCAGCTGGTGTAATGCAGCAGAGCACTGCTGAAATCCATGGCACTATGGTGAGTTCCACCAGCTGGGGATCTGGCCCTTAAGGTGCAACTGATTAACACTACTGAATGACAATTCCTGCTCTGCTAGGAACAGCATTCTAGGCTGAGAGACACTTCTGTTAGCAAACAGGCATTGTGCCGCCTCAGGAAAGAAAGAGACCTTTGATTACAGTGTGCTTTTTAGGCCCAGCCCTGAGTAGGCAAGAATACAAAGGTGCACCAGGGATTGCCCCTTTTTTGTCTTCCCCTTTTTTAAGGCCAATGGGGAGTCCTTGTAGCACCTTAGAGACTAAAATATATTTGGGCATAAGCTTTCATGGGCTAAAACCCACTTCATCAGATGCATGGAGTGAAAAATACAGTAAGCAGTGTATATATATCATCTATCACAGCATATGAAAAGATGGGAGTTGCCTTACCAAGTGGGGGATCAGTGCTAATGAGGCCAATTCAATTAAGCTGGAAGTGGACTATTCTTAATGGTTGAGAAGAAGGGGTAAATATCAAGAGAGAATCATAGAATATTAGGGTTGGAACAGACCTCAAGAGGTCATCTAGTCCAATCCCCTGCTCAAAGCAGGACTAACACCAACTAGGGAAAAGTTACTTTTTGTAGCCACTCCCAGTCTTTATTCAGGCCTAATTTGATGGCGTCCAGTTTAAAATTAATTCCAGTTCTGCAGTTTCTCAATGAAGTCTGTTTTTGAATTTTTTGTTGAAGAATGGCGACTTTTAATTCTGGTATTGAGTGTCCAGGGTGATTGAAGTGCTCGCCTACTGGTCTTCTTTTTAAAAAAAGAAAAAAAAAATTCCTACCATTGCTGTAGAGTCAGTGCCTCTCCAGCAGCATTAATAGTGAGAGCACCATGGTGGTAGACGGGCTGCTACATTATCTAAACATGTGCGGACAATATACTGGTTAAAACTCCAGCAGCCTAGTACGACACCAGTGCTCTCCCCATTACTAGAGGAGTTGCTTCAGTACAATTGCAATGGAGGACAGTTTAAAGAAAAATTCTAGTGTAGAGATGGCCAAAGAGGCACAATATCTCCCCAGTCTCCCCATTGCACAATGGGATACATGCGATGCACCATGTTTTAGCATAAGCCCTCAGTGAGCTGCTATAGAAGAGCAGGTCCGTGGCCTTGGCTCCTACCCACCTCCCCTGACTCCTTTGTTGGAATGTGGGTTCTTGGATGTCACATCAAATGAGCAACCTTTGGTCTTACTTAAATGCAGAGATTCAGACTATGCACGGGAAGAGTTGGCTCTGTGTCCAACCTCATCTGTGGCCCTGCATGAGGGATAGAGTCCTAGGGTTAGAAGGGACCACAAAGGTCATGTAGTCTAACCCCCTGCCAAGATACAGGATTTGTTGTGTCTAAACCATCCAAGACAGATGCTATTCAGCCTCCTTTGGAAAGCTTCCAGTGAAGGAGCTTCCATAACCTCCCTAGGCAGTCTGTGCCATTGTCCTACTGTTCTTAGTTAGAAAATATTTCCTGAGATTTAATCTAAATCAATTGCTGTAATTTGGACCTGCCCTCTGTGGCAAGAGAGAACAACTTTTCTCCATTTTTTTATGTCAGTCTTTCATGTATTTGAAAACCACTATTATATCCCCCCTTTATCTCCTCTTTTCCAAACTAAAGATACCCATTTCCTTCAGCCTTTGCTCATATTGTTCACATTCCATCCATTTGGTCACCTTGGAAGCTTGTCTCTGGATCTTTTCCAGTTTCTCTATATCCTTTCTATACATGGATACCAAAATTGGATACAGTACTCCAGCTGAGGTCTAACCAACCCTACTCTAGGCCTAACCAAACCTGCTCATTTATACCGGTGACTTCACCAGAGTTACTCTGGAGCCACATCATTGTAAATAGGGCAGAATTTAGTCTACAGGTCTCAAGAGATGTCAAGCTACTATACTAATTCAGTGAGCCACTGAGGCCCTTGCCAGATATCATTTGTGTGGGGCTGGGAGGCACTGTGAAAGAATTTATACAGTGGCATTCTTTGTGATGCAGAAAACCTGAGAGGAATCAGTCTGTCAAATGCACAGAGTTTTATTGAGCCAAACAGCCCTACAAGTCTCTAAATAAAGATTTTAAAAAATTCAATACATCTTTATTTAAATGCATTAGATGTCAAGTTGTTGCAAAGTGCCCCTTCACACTGTAGACGTTTTAATAAGCATCTAAATATATTGGAAAATGGATATTTAACATATTAGTTTTTTTATAACTGCAATACATGTCTGGACTTGCTTTTGGGCTAGTGGTCAGAAAAAAAAAAGTATTCTGGAGATCTTAGATCTCTCCTATGTGCTGTAGGCTTGAGTAAACATCTAAACAGCAATTAAACATCCAGAGCTGGCCCATAGCTGCTGATGCTCACAGGACTCAGGCTGCAGGGCTGTAAAATTGCTGTGTAGATATTTGGGCTTGGTCTGGACCCCAAGCTCTGGGACCCCACCAGTTGGAAAGGTCCTAGAGCCCAAGCTCCAGCCCAAACCTGATCACAATTAGACAGCCCCATAGCCAGGGTCCCACAAGTCAGAATCAGCTGACATGGGCCAGCCATGGGTGTTTAATTGCTGTGTAAACAAACCCTGTCTCCTTTTTCTCCAACTGCAAAAATGGAAGTACTAGATCTCTTTCCCATAAACTATTTCTTCCTGTGGCCATGATTTATCCAGTCTAGCACAGAGCAGCATAAACAGCAACTCAACATCTGCCCTGCTCCCACCCACCATATTAGGACAGCAGGGTAGGATATAACTCTGGGGTTGGGATTTACCCAGAGAATGGTGAAGCAATGGTTTATTGGGGGATGGGGAGCAATTTTAAGTTTGCAGCTGGGGATCTATTGGAAGCCACCCACAGTTTGCATTGAATTGGTACACATCCTTGTTGACCAGCATTGCCTATGTTGGGGCTGAGTCAAGTTCCCCCTCCCCCAGGTAGTGCAGGAAGTTTGGGAGCCTTATATTATTTCAGCCTCCTCCTAGGTTGACTTTTTGCCTTTGAGGGCCAACAGTTCTAGCATGGGAAAGGCCATCTGAATTGCATTTAGAATTCACTCAAATACAATGGCATAGATGCCTAGATAAGATAAAAAGATGGTCAAGTACAATGTTTAAAAATTATTTACAGCTATTTTCCTTTTGTCAATATTAACACTGTATCTGAAACCCCAACCTTGTTTTCTCCAGATAGCAGCTGTACATTTCATTGTGGTAGGTCACCATCAGATATTGACTGAAGCTTAGCATAGCTGATTTGCTTAGCCAGTAGATTTATGCTACCATTTATCCAATTATTCTTTGACATTTGTCTTTTATAGGAGACTGATGAGATTTTTCCCCTCAAAGAAAAAAAAGGGGGGGGGGGAGGGGAAGGAAGTCTCCTGTAAATGAAAGTCAGGTAACTGACAAGCCCATGGAAGTGAAATCCCCCAGAAATATTTTTGAAAAAAGGTTCCATGGAGCCAGACTAAATTAAAAAACTCCTAAAATGAGATTTTAGACATGTCACCATATATTCCAGCTACAATGAGTTTAGAAAACTGATTTAAACAAAAAAAAAAAAAGAAGAAGTACATGTATTTGTCAGCTGTCAACAAATTCTGCTCTCACTTATATTAGTCTTTTATTCTCTCTGTGGCAGAAGATAGTTGATTTAAAAAAAAAAAGCCTATATTCCTCTCTCTCTCCACCCTTAAAATGTGACTTGCTTTTTTTAACCTTCTAAACCCTTCAAACTAGAGATTGTTTTCCTGTTTATGTGAACTGCACCTAGCTGGGGTGGGGGAGCACGTGGGGTGTTACCGTCCACACACATGCTTTATGCTGTGGCATGTGACTGTGTTTCTCTGGGGGAGGGTGGGGAGAGGGGGGACGGAGGAAGATATGGATCTTGGACAGTGTCTGCTCTGCTGTTTTATGGCAGGCACGGCTGTATGGGAATAGCCAAACGCATAATCCTCCTTGAAACGCTCAGATACTTCTATTCAGCAATACCTCACACAGAACCCAGCTCTGAGCTCTAAGACCTTCAAAACAAAAGGGGCTTTGGTCTAAGCTTGGCTGGGGAACAAATGGAAGGACAGCTTTGGAAGGAGCTGTGCTAACATGAGAGAGTGAGGTTTAGAGAGTAGCAGGAAGCCATGGGACCTCCTCTTGATTCCACTGACTCTGAAGTTTCTCCACCATCTATAGCACTTGACTCAGGATCATGGGACATTTGCAGAAAAGCTACACTCTGTACTCTGCAAGGCAAGCAAGCCTACCCAATGGGATGATTTGGATGAAACGTCATGGGTTCAAGTTCATAGGAGTGTTCTGCCTAACTTTTGCAAAGTTGCATATCTTTATACTGCAGGGCAGGATCTGACCCAAAAATCATTAGCAAAATATTTTTATTTTTGTTATAACAGGGCACTATTGTATATTCATGATTCCTATAAAAGTCCATTTGAAATTCAGTGTTGAAAAGTTGACAGTCTGTTGAGCATTGTACTCCAGCTTTTGTAAGTAGAAAGGAGTGTTACAAATTCCCTGCATTAAAGTTTAGATTCTGAATCTTGAGGCAGACATTTGTTATTCTGTAGACCTTGATGCTTGTGATTGATGTCAGTTTTCTAGTTGGTTAAAAAGGGTGCTGACTAGTGAAACATTTCATTAAATGTTCTATAAAGGCTGCATAAACTATTAGGGTTTTTTTTATTTTATTTTGATCAGCACATTAAGAGGTTGGTGGCGGTAGATCTCAGTTGGGCAATATGACCCATTCTGTCTATTAGGTTCCTAAACTATTTGATCTTCCTGGTTAAAGCATCACTTCTATATTTTAGAGATGATCTGTTCATGAAATAAAGGTCCTACATCAAGAAAAGTGGTATTGGTTATAAGCAGTTTAGAAATAAAAACAGAGCAAACTACATAGCAAGCACCAACCCAGCTAGTTTTAATAAAAATCAAACTCCTGTTAAAAGCCAATTCTCGCTATTTCTAGTTCAAAGTTTCCAAACATTATAACTGCCCTGAATGTTTATCCATTAGTTCTATGTCATGTGGTATACAGGAAGGCTGTCAGGTAGTTCAGGTCCAAATTTTAGATTTTTGGAAAAGCATACAAAGCTTTACAAGGCCTATAACTGTACAAATGTTTCTATTGTGGTAGCACCTAGAGGCCATAACTAGGTTGGGGGCCCCAGTGTGGTAAGCACTGTACACACCTATGGTAAATGACAGTCACTACACCTAAAGAATAGGAGCCATCATTTTCTAAGTGTGCATACAATGCCTAGTAGTAGTGGAGGTGTCCAACTTCTACCACAACATATTTTTACATTAACCATTTTTCCCCCCAGATAGAGTCTATTGTAACACAAGAGTATTGTACAACAAGCATTGAAATGGAGTGATTAAATTAAGTGAAATCAAATTTAAATTACAATTATGCCCACGAAAGCTTATGCTCAAATAAATTTGTTAGTCTCTAAGGTGCCACAAGTATTCCTGTTCTTTTTGCGGATACAGACTAACACAGCTGCTACTCATTAACACTAGTAAGGGGGAGAAGTTAAATAGCCCTTGGTTACACTAGCTCCTACTAATGTAACCTAGGTCCTGTGGTGGACAGTCTGCCCCAGCTGGGAGGAGGGATGCTCATGTTAGTGCAAGGAGCCTTCTGCTCCAGTGGAGGCTGGCTGCAGCCCAGAAAAGAAGCAGGGTTTACTATCAAAGGGATGTTGCTAGGCCTGACAGATCTGTGGATTGAGTGTTTTTCCCAGGCAGCATCTGCCAGCAGGACAGGACAATTAAATTAAAGCTTCTGTCCTCTGGGAGGATGTTTTGTTTGTTGTTTATAGTTAAAGTCAATGTGACTGTTATGGGTGCATGTGTTTCCCACAGTGTCTGTGCCCTGAGAACTGGATTCTTCCACCCTTATGCAGGATGACCAGTTCCTCGCCCCATGAGTAGAGTTAATGGGACTTCTCAGAGCAAGGTACCACTCAGTGAGAGTAAGAGTGGCAGAATACAGCTGTTAATGATTTTGGATCTTTCATGGTTTGGAGATCTATTAAATACTAGACTAAACCCATAGATGGGGATACCTCCAAAGGAGTACTGACAAGCATAATTCCTCTCTAAATTCCCCTGTTGCACTGGGGTATGGGATGTGGAAGGGTAATTTACTTCACTCCTTTTCAGGCAGCAGAATACTCCTCATTCCTCTGCTGGCTGGTGGGGTGAAGGAAAGAGACAGACCTCTACTCCTACTGTTGTACTATCCTGCAGTTGGGCAATAAGCACCAGCTGAACATAGAATTCCAAGTCTGCTGTGGCACAGAATCTCAAAGAACAGTGTGGTTCTAGTCCACATTTGTCTCCTCCAGAGAGCTGTATCAAAAATCATATGCTCTTGCCCTCAGCAAGTTTAGGAGTTTTAGCTTTTCTTACACCACTTCAGGATACCTAGCTTGACATCAGTGGGACCTTATTCATATTGGGAGTAGCCACACATGTATATAACTGAAGTCAGACTTTGGACAGGAGTGAGAAAATGCTTACAGGATAGGATCCTTATAAAAGACGATAAAATTCCCATTCCCATTGTTTAAAAATCCTGATTTAAGGCTCAGTCCCAATCTCATCTGTGTTTCTTTCCTTTGTAGATCTTAGCTGAGCTTCAAGAAGCCCCATGAGAATCCATGTTGTTAATCAAAGTCTTGGGAAAAAACAAAAGCTTTAGGCAAAATACACATATGCTTACATGTGTTTTAGCTGACTTGAAAGTACACAAGCACATTGTACGTTAGATGTTGCAACCAAAAACATTATGAGAACATCTGAAATTGTCTGTTAACATTGCTCAAGGGGTTTAGATTACACTGCACACCTAGTGCCCGTAAAGGTTTTTTTCTATCCCCCTCCACAAGTTAAATCAGCTTTATCTTCTCTAGACTGCAGTTCCTATTAGTGCAGCCCTTCTGATCTTATTTCAGGATTTTTGTTTATTTTACTTGTTAGTCTCCCTTGATATTTTCTGAAGACGTACTTTCTTGCGGGGGTGTGGGGAGCAGGTCTCTGTAGAAGTCTTGTGTATGTACTGTAGGGCCAGAATATTAATAGTTCAGTTTTAAATAACTGGATGCAACAGGGGTTTAGTAACAAAATTATGAAGACTTTCAACCCTGTACCAGGAACAGAATATGAGCCCAAATTGGTAGTGGTTGAAAGTTATTTACTTCTGGCTGTTTCATGGCCATATGAAAGGATTTGGTGGCCTCAGTCTGATTCCCAATGAATCAGTGTCCCTGACAGTTGGCACTGGCCATCTAGGCAGCCTCAGAAGGGAAGTCAAGGACTGAATGGGCATGAAAACTGGATGACTCCTACAGGTGATCTTTCAAAGCCAAGGTTGAGATACATTGGTGGAGCAATGTAAGGGAACCGATCCTGTAGAATTCAGTTTCCAATTCTGTTGGTTCACTTTAAAAAAAAAAATCATTTACAGGTTTCTGTGAGAATCATAAGCAGCCACAGTAGGGTTGCATAAGGCACTTAAGATGCAACCACAAGTGGAATAGGATTTTTTAAAAGTCAAGACTGGAAGTTTTCCTAAGAATTCCTCTGGCCTGTGTTATGGAAGAGGTCGGAGTAAGTGATCACAATGGTCCTTTCTGGCCTTATAATTAGGATGACCAGACATCCCATTTTTAAAGGAAGAGTCCTATATTTAAGCCCTCCTGCAAGTGTCCTGACTTTCTTTAAAATGGGCAAATTGTCCCATATTATCTGTCTCTTCCATCCACCCCTCCCCCGCAGTACTGGTGGGTCCTCCTGCTGGTCAGATCCCTACTTGCCACCCAGGGAGAGAGAAAGATGATCTCTGCAAAGACACAGACCAGGTCATCCCTTCCCCACCTCCTCCCTCCCCTGTGGCTGGAAGCAGCTCCTGTCCCTTCCCTCCCACACAGGGCCAATAGGCAGTGGCTGGCCACATTCTGGTGTGAATGTTGGCAGAAATCTGGGGAGGAGGAGGAGGAGGATGTAACCCTGCATGGGGCCCTCACCCCAGGTGTTGCCTCAGGAAGATATGGCACCACCTACTAGGAGAGATGGGTCCATCCTGGGGGCCCAGCAAGCCAACTACACAGAATTTCTTTTTAACAGGGGCTCAGTCAACTTGATGTTCATTTAAATGGTTGTACTGCATAGTTCTGATTTGATTGCAGTTGAACTCACTTGAATGAGAGTAATTTTACCAGATGTCCCATATTCAGCATAGAGAAATACAGATTATAAGTAGGGTGACCAGGAGTCCACACTTGCTGCAGCAATAGGGCCATGAGCCATGCTTCACCTCCTCCCTCCCCAACATACATGTACCTCCTTACTATTTGAATAAAAAGCAAACTTTAGATACCCTGTACTCAACACTGATGGGCAAAATCTGCAAGTTCGAGCTGTCATGTAACAAAGCATTGTTATCTAGATAGCTATTTGTGAAAGGCAAATCTCTGAAGGTTCCAAGTTCTGTTGAAATCAGAGCTCAAAGCTTATATGTTAATGAACTATCCATCTCTCTTAGATCTGCAAAAGTATGTCAGAAAAACCATGAGAGAAGCCTTCATGGTAGTATTTTGGCTTTCCTACTAACTGGACTGGATTCTCCACTTGCACCTTGCTCAGCACCACCACCCTTCATCTCCAAGAAGTAGAGTTTGAATTCCCCAAAGCAATCTGTCAGAGGAAGCTCTTTGAGTGGGGGGTGGTAGGGAGAAGGGAGTGTGCTAAAATGGGAGGATATCATCTTGTGCCTGCTGAGTCAAAAACATTAAATTTATACTTCTGACTCAGGGTATGTCTACAGTACACAGCAAAAGAGTGGCAGTGAGCGACAGAGCCCAGGTCAACAAACTCAGGCTTGTGCTGCAGGAGTGAAAAACAGCAGTGTCGATGATCAGGCTCAGGTTGGAGCCTGGGTTCTAAGTCCCAGCAGCCCAGCTTCAGCTCAAATATCCCTGCTGCTATTTTTAGCCTTGCACCTCAAGCCCACGAGGGCAAGTCAGTTGACGGTAGCTCGGAGACTCTATCCTAAATTAGTTCATAGTGTAGCCCAAACAGGGGAGAAATAAAATAAAAGTTTGGAGAAATCTGAGTTAAGAAAAACAATGTAAAAGCTATATTCTGATCTCTTGTAAGTACTGTATTGTGGCTCTGCATGTGTTACACTTCTTGCATTTCCCCCCCTCCCCCCCCCGATAACCAAAGAGAAATAAAGAGCAATTACTTGGAATTTAATTCATCTCCTCTCCATCAGCCTCATTAAACATTTGATATCTGGACTTCCAGTGACCATTTACTACAAGTGGAAATAATTATACTTGTCTCCTGTAGAAAATCTGAAATCAGAAATTACATTTTACTGGGACAAACATCCCTCTTATAATAAAATTCATTGTCAGAGTCATGAAGCTAGTAAAGCACTACAATGAATTTGTGCTGCAGAAAATCTCTCTCTCTAATGGAGACTTTGTCTGAAACATCCAGAAAGTAGCAAAAACAGTAAATTTAAAATGCAATTAAAACCACAAAGTAAACTTGTGATTAAAATTATTATTGTCGGGGACCAAAAGCTGGAAGAGGCAAGTGCCTGCATTTATACATGTACAGAACACCAGAGTTAATATGCATGGTGCCTGCTGAAAGGCATAGTCTGCATTAGTGGCATCAGTTTGTTGCAGAGAAGTTAACAAAAACAGGGTCAACATTTTCATATTTGGCAACCTGCAGCAAGTCACCTGAATCCAGATTTAAGCCCTTAACAGCTGATTTTCAGAGTTACTACACACTTGTCAATGGGGGGTTTGCGGATGCTCAGCATGTCTGGACAATCTGATCACTTTTATTTAGAAACCTCAATATGGATTTAGGTGCCCGATTTTAGGCATAGTTTGAAAGTGTGGGTTTACATTATTTTTGTTCTCTGCTGCTGTAAAGCCAGGCAGATGATGTACCATATCAAATATAATTGAAATGCTGAACTGGGACTCAGGAGACCTGAGTTCTGCTCCAACTCTGCCACTGGGTGACAAGTCACATCACCTTTCTGTCCCTCGGTTTCCCCAATCTGTAAAATGGGGATAACAATACTTCATTTGTAAAACACTTGGAGATCTACTGATGAAAAGTGTAATACAAGAGATGGTATTTTGCTTCTCAGCACTTTACTAGCATCAGTATAGCCAATGTACAGGCAAGGAACTAACTCAACCAAAAGCTAAAATCCTTGTTAGTTTCCAGTCCACTGAAACAGAATAAAATCAGTACCTGTTTTATCAGTAGGACATAGTGCTTGCTCTTGTAGTGTGCAGTAAATGCAGAGATATACATATGAGTGCAAGGTCAAAAGTGATCAACAGGGCGGGCAGGGGAAACCTGATCCTGCATTAATGCATACTTGACAGTAAGCAAGTGGTCACACAATAGGTTTGAGATTTAATTCTGCTAAGTGAAGAGGACTGTGCCTATTGCTTATCATCGTGACCGTGCATAGTTTCTAGTCAAACTAGTGCTGGAACACAGACACCTGGGACTCCATGCCAGGCATTACACAATAATTTGAAACATTAAAGCCAAGATATTTAGAGGGGAAAAAAAATATTGTCAATTACCTAATAGAACTGAAAACTATGGAGCAGATTCTGATATGTTGCATGAGTAAGGGTAACATCTTATTCTACAAGTAAGGTGCTATTCAACGTCAAAGAACAACAGAATCTGGAGATTCTATTATATACATACACAAAAATGATCTCATACATAAACCTGCATTAATGTGTCACTAAGGTTGCTGGTGACCATTCTTAATTAACAAACACTAAATACAGGAAATTCTGGAATGAGTTATTTCCCAGACTTTTAAAGTCACTTCCTCTTCCATACACATTACAGTAAACACTCCCATATAAATATTAATAGGACATCTTTACTGGCAGCCATAAATTAACTTCAGCCACAGCCCTGAGCAAGAAGTGATGCATAAATCCAAGAGTAGCCCTGAAAGCTGCTGTGACTCAGATACATACCTCTGAGGAACAGGAAGAGTGACTAACTGACTAATTCCTCCTCGGCATCCTCCTTGCTCTTAGAGAAGAGGTTAGTAATTTACTCTGGCCATTGCTACCTGCATAGCTCTGGCTCTTCTGCCTCCTCCCCACCCAGTGTCTGCCCACCTGCTCCAGGGGGAGAGCAAACAAAATGGGTAGCCTTGATTCACCTACATGCCCAGACCCACAATCCAGGTAACCCAAGACATAGTGTAGGAGAATGTCAAAGGGTGCCTCTCAAGCTACAGTGCAAGCAGCACTGCCTAGCCTGTTTCCATGGTCTCCTACTCACAAACACAGTCTGTTACTTTTTCATCACATGTACCTTTAATCCTCAATTTCCTGGCTTGAGCACAGGGAGCCTGTCACACACAGCTTTTTCCTCCTCCACACAGCTCACCCTCTAGGCTTCTCTTACTGCCTGGTTCTTCCATATATATATATTATATATTCCCCATTCCTAAACCAATTACCTCATTAGCCCAAATGCCACCAAATGTCAGTAATCCAAACCAGTAACAGATTGCATGCAATCAGTTAGTCCTACAGGCTTCTCAATGCTGCAGCAAGCTCAGCGACTAGGATGCTACAACTAGCCTCTGTCACAGAGGGGTTCTTAATCCCTCTCACTCTCTTCTGCAGGTATTTAGTCTGAGTCACCCTTTAGCTAGCCCTTGGTAGCACACAGCAGAAATAGATTTAACTGTAGGTTCTACCTTACATAAAGTGAACAGTGTTGTGGAAAAGTAGAGCACCAAGATCAATACAGCATTCCATAGCCTTGTGCATATGGTACAAGAACTCAGTGAGAACATGCCTATCATTCTGAAATCAGTGAGACCATGCACTCTCTAACTGAAGCCGTGAATGGTTGCAAAGGCTTTGTGTCTCCGAGCGATACTAGGCAGATCTCTAACACTTTGTACCTTGCCAGGCCAATAAAATACTAACTTAACTAAATAGCAATGAAATGAGTTCAGTGTCCATGCCTGTCTGCATCTCTGGGGTGCCTGCTTGTGTCAGTGTGAGTGGGTGAGGATACCTGCATTAGTGAGTATGAGTGGTTCAGGTACCTAGCTGGATGAAGGGGGCATTAAAACACTAGGACAGAAACAAGGAGAGAATGGGACATAGCTGTAGGGGCCCTGTTTTGACATCTTGTCCTCTAGACCTTGTAAATCGTGACTGTGGTCCTGGCTAAATGCATTGTAATAAGGAGCCTTCCCAATACATAGTAAAATATATTCCTGATCTTCACCGGACAAGGTGCTGGTGAATCCTTGTCTAGTTCTCCCCACAGAACATAACAATTCCAATGAAAGTTATTAATCTCTGACCTCCAGAAAAAAAAAATACGCAGAACAAAACATAGTGGGGAGGACAGAAGAGGGAAAATGACACGCTAGAGCATTCTAAAATAGAGATGTGGAGATAGGATTGAAGCGGGAGTGTGTATTTCTATAGAAGACTCCTCTCTCCATTAAAAACAAACAAACAAACAAACAAACAAAAACACACTACAGATTTTGCTTTTTTAGGCTAAATTATGAGGAGTGTGAAGACTTAATAGGAATATCACAGTCTGGGGATTTCAGATCTACTCCACAGATCAGGCTACTAGTCACTTAAAATGATTAAGAGCTAAGAAACCATAAAATTACTTCAGTGGATAAACAGTTCAAGAGCTGTGGTTATTGCTATATCAACAGCTTTCCAACTGTTCTGTTGTTCTTGTGCTCAGCAATGACCCCTCAAGGCCAATGCTTTGTTTCAGTCTGGTGACTCCAGAAGCTTTTCTTTTATTGGTAGCTTGGTCCAGCTCCATCCTAGCATCATGCCATATTGCTCACAGGGAGGGATTTGCTTATTATTATTCTTCATCTTAGATTCACATCCCATCTAGACATTATCACCTAGAACATAAGTAAAACCACATAACACACAGTTAAAGAAAAATGGCACACAGGAGTTTTAGCTACATATTAGTGTACATAGGAATTAGCAAAGTGTTCTGCAATATCATGGCAATTTAAATTGTGTAATTTACATTTACAAATCAAATCTCTTTCAGCAGAGATATGTCAAAATCTCCAAGGGCCCATTGAACATAAAGCTCACAAAATGACCTTCTTCTAACATCTGATCCTTTTGACATGAACAAAAGGTTTTTAAAAGCTGGGTAGATAAACTGAGAAGAATAGTGGCAAGAAAAGACACAGTGTGTTTTGGTCAGGACTGCAGTTAGCTGATCAGGAGGTTAGAGAATAGTAATTAATTGCTTAATTGTTTTGAAAGGATGTGCTCTAGAAAGTAAGACCTTTCAGTGACACTTTGTTTTAATAGTACATTCATTATAGAGGAGTTTCAATGATCCTCCTGTGAGAACACATGACATTCACATTAATACCAGACAAGTTTATTGTAGGCATATCTCTTTTAATAAATGCTTAAAACTGAAAGCATCATTGTGTTACTATTCTGTATATGGCTCAAAAGTTTTATACCACAGTTACAGTGCCCTGTAGCTAAGGATTTCAATGCTGTTACAAACATTAATGAATTCTCACATGGTGAAATTCAGCCCAGTGGTGTGGGCCTACAGTATGCAGTTAAAGAGAGAGAGAGATGAAAAACAAAACCTGGATGGCTTAGGTGGACTGAAACACAGACTTCTTCTAGCTGTCTGATATTTTTTTTCCTTCAGAATGACAGTTCACACTATTTGGATGTGGATCTAATAAAATTCCTCCAAAGTTTGATGTATACTGCAGTTTGGGCCCATTTCCTAGACTTTACAGGTAACCAAGTAGAGTACATTGCAGTAATCCAACGGGGAGGTAATCAAATGAAATAGGATGATGTTACCATAGAATTCCTAACCCCTGCAGGATTCCTTAACTAACATGTTAAGCTTTAAGGGGCATATCTACCTTTGGGCTTAGTGTAGCTGCTGCTGCAGTGGAACAGGAAGTGTTTCCGTTTCCTGATGTCCAGGTTTGGGGCAGGGGGCAGATTATGCTTATTTTTTGGCTCCCAAGAGGACTCCTCGGTGGGGGGGGGGCAGCCCATTGACAATACAAGACATAGGAATAACGACCTCACACCCAGGAGTTGGCTGGAAAGGGAAGAAGGCTTCTGGAACCCTCTGCAGATAGCGATAGTAGCTGTAACACAAGAACCTCTTAATGCCAACTGGCAAGGGGGTCCAGAAATACATGGATCTCCAGAGTCTAGTATGTACATTCTAGTTCACCAACAAGTGTCTTGAGAGTTTACTAATAAAAAGCTACTGTCACATTGGTCACCAATATCAGCGTAAAACACAGGTACAGATGTTGTTTAAGGAATTATGTATCTATGCTGAAAATCATGTTCTTAAAGTCTGTGTCTAGGGACAGATCACCAGCAAGGAATCAAACAAACAAAGCCCGATGCCAACTCTGTCCACATATCTATTCAAGTGACATCATCATAGGACCTAATCACATCAGCCATACCATCAGGGGCTCGTTCACCTGCACATCTACCAATGTGATGATATATGCCATCATGTGCCAGCAATGCCCCTCTGCCATGTACATTGGCCAAACTGGACAGTCTCTACGCAAAAGAATTAATGGACACAAATACTCAAAAACCAGTGGGAGAACACTTTAACCTGTCTGGCCATTCAATGACAGACCTGCGGGTGGCTATATTACAACAGAAAAACTTCAAAAACAGACTCCAACGAGAGACTGCTGATCTGGAATGGATATGCAAACTAGACACAATCAACTCAGGATTGAATAAGGACTGGGAATGGCTGAGCCATTACAAACATTGAATCTATCTCCCCTTGTAAGTATTCTCACACTTCTTATCAAACTGTCTGTACTGAGCTATCTTGATTATCACTTCAAAAGTTTTTTCTCTTACTTAATTGGCCTCTCAGAGTGGGTAAGACAACTCCCACCTGTTTATGCTCTCTGTATGTGTGTATATATATATCTCCTCAATATTTATTCCACTCTATATGCATCTGAAGAAGTGGGCTGTAGTCCACGAAAGCTTATGCTCTAATAAATTTGTTAGTCTCTAAGGTGCCACAAGTACTCCTGTTCTTTTTTCGAGGAAGTGGGGGCTGATGTGTGCCTTTGTCTAACTTTTATAGAGACAGTAAGGCCTGTGGAGGCCTGGAAAGAAGTGCTTGTGTTGCCAGAGGCTGGTGATTTCCGGGAGCTGACCCACAGCAGGCACAGAAGAGATTTCAGCATGCTAAGAGCCAGTGGTGGGAAGGTACCTCACAATCATGACTACACCTGGGGAGTATCACAAGAACTGCGATGAGTGACATAGCATTTGTGAGTTATATTCAGTCAAAGGATCAGACACAGGGCCCATGGAGGCAATGGTTCTTTTGGAGCCAGTAGACCCTGGCTGTTATGTTTTGATCCAGTAAATGAAATGAAAACGGGCTCTTTCATGCTTCTTGTTTTCCATTATCTTGTGTTCTGTCACTCTTGGAGTTTTGCCAGGTGACCTGAAATGATTTTTCCTTTTTTATCCAACTGTCTCTCTGTCTCCTCTCTAGATTTCTGCCGCTACTTTGGTTTTGCTTTATTTTTATTTTTCCATGCCAGAGTGGTTTTTCCTGATGGTGTGGCATAGAATTCTGGGAATCTTCTCTGCTACTAGCCAACATTCCCAAGTTGAGCTTGGACTGAAGTCAAATGCAAGTCACTTGCTGAAAGGCTCCAGTGGCAAAGAATTGTTGTGTAAATTGCATGTGGGTGGAGTGAGACTGGCATCCAGTGCTGAGTTATGTTAATTCATACAACTTCAGGCTTTATACTTCTATGTTAGACAAGGGAATTTATCTAATACAAGTTGCCAATTGCCTTTGAACAGTTTCCCAGCATGCCCTCTAGCCCTAAGGGGAATCCAGTGCTCACAGAAAGCCCCCACCCCACTTTGAGACTGTCCCTCAGCTGTGGATGAAGACTTCAGTTTCAAGCCTCCTTTTTTAAAGGGCTTTCACCAATCGCCCTTCTTCTAGCATGATGCCTCACGGTTACTGAGGGTGGGGAAATTCTAGTTCTGAGAGATGTCTGACCAGACTGGGCTAGAGAGAGAAAGATGAGGATACCAGCTCCAGCTAAATCTCAAATACCACCAGGATTTGAGATAGTCTCTTTTTCTCCTGCCCCCATGTGTCCTTATTTCTTCTCTTTCCTATCCCTCTCCTTTTTCCTTCTGTCTAACAACAGTCTTGGCTGGATAAACCAGGCTATATTTTTGCAACATTGCTGTAATCCTGTGACCAGAAAGAAGCAGCTAGAAGAAATGCCCTGCCTAAACAATGCCCTGATGGTTGTACAAGTTTGCCAGGTCTGAGAGTGACTGATAAGACTATGTGCCATGTGTCTATGCCTGTGTTTCTCCAGCTGGGGGGTTGCAAATGAAAGTCAACACCAGAAGACAGTAGCTGCGTCTTCTATCTTTACTGTTCTTTTCTCTTCCCTTTTTACTCCTGGAGGGATTCTGTGCCAAAAAATTCAAAATTCTGCAACAATTCTGCATATTTTGTCAAAATAATGAAATATAATCACACCAGTTTTAATTGTTTTGGTAATTTATTTAAACTACCATACAGAAAAAAAAAGTCACAATAACTATTCAGCAATTCCTAAACACATGAAAGTTAAGTTACAAACACTTGGTAACTAAAACCCTGCATTCCCATTATAATCCTGGATTTTCATTTAAATTA
The DNA here is from genome assembly GCF_013100865.1 of Trachemys scripta elegans. Taxonomy (NCBI): domain Eukaryota; kingdom Metazoa; phylum Chordata; order Testudines; family Emydidae; genus Trachemys; species Trachemys scripta. Next base: position 78,299,918 of record NC_048303.1, read on the forward strand.
CATTACTGAACACCAAACACCCACAAAAAAACAAGTAGCATGTTATTTTAAATTGCTCAGACTTTCACACATGAAAGTCATAAAATTTTGCTAATCATTGTCCTGGATCTGGCTGGGTGCTTTGGGAAGTACTTGGTTCTGATTATCCTGACATTTAACTGACTGCTTGGTAAATGTTTTATTTGCCCTCAAAGTGTTTTGTTTTTTTAATGAGTAAGTAAAATAAATCCTGAGCTGTAATCTAACCCCATTGTGCCAATTTGACACAGGAAAAAAGTGAGAAAGCCCATAGAACTTCCTAGCTGATTCCCTTATTGGCATTTATAAGGCTTTATGCTCCTGGGTGACTTGACTGAGAATAGGAACATTAACAATGTTTCTAGGCAAGCAGGCTGCTACATTTCTGCCTCAGAGAATGAGATCAAATAACTAGCAGGCAGGCTGCTACATTTAAAAAGCCTGCCCCTCCACGCCGGGGGAGCTGCAGTAGCAAGCGAGAAGGACAGAGTCTTTCACTTTTTGGCACACACACTCGCCCAGCCCCGCCCCTGGCGGTGATCAACATATCCCACACAGGCACGCACATCCAGTCCCATGCCCAGTCCCCCTCTCCCACACAGTGATTTGCATCTCCAACGCTGCTCCAGATTAGCTGGAACAGACAAGCTGCCTGGGCTGCCGGGGAAGAGGAGCATGTCCCCCCGCAGATTACTTTTGCATTTTTCTGCGTGGGGGCATGTGTGCATTGTGTGTGCATTTGTCTTTTAGGAAATGGGATATGACTTTAACAACAACAGCAACAATTTAAATTCTCTTTTCCCCCAAAGGACAATTATTACCATCTATGACACAATCTAAAAGACTGTCAACTAAAGGGGGTTTTCCTTCTAAAAACTCTCCACTTAAAGGAAAGGGAACAATGGATGGTTTAAAAGTGAAAGTCTGGTTTAACACTTGACATTTCAAATGCTTTAACTGTTTTTCCTCCTTTTCCAAATCTTTAGCAAAACACACATTAAACTTCATTTTAACTTTTTATTAATGTACTAAGCAAGCTGAGGTCTCTGTATACCAAATCCTGAACCTTATTTAGAACTATTTAATGTTAACACCTTCAGCCCATATAATCCATCTAAATTAATAAAACAGACAATGCCTTCTTGTGTGTTTGGAAAATACCTAGCATGTTATGGGTGCTACTCAGTTTTCTTAGTCTATACAATGGTTATAGCCGTAAAGCATATATCCAAGAAAGTAGTGTCTTTTGGTCTTAACATTTATACGGTGTGTAGCACCTTCTCAATTACAAATAATAGTTCATCAATAAATAAAGCAGTCCTGAATTTGCTGAGGTGCATGAAGGGAGACTAAACACAGGGAAACTAAACCAGCCTGTTGGAGTAGCCTTTACTTTCCTTGAAAGTTTCTCCTAAAAAGAGAAACGGGACTCTCAACAGCAAAAATAAAACTGACCTTTGTTTCACCACCTAGTTAACTAAATTCAATCATGGTGTATGCAGACTTAGCTTCCTTGAATACAACAGAGCATCCCCTACTTACAGTAGAGTTGCATTTGGCCATCATGCTCCTATCCCTCAAAGAAGGAGATCAAGTTGGTTTGGCACAATCTATCTTTTGTAAAACCATGTTGTATTTTGTCCCAATTACCATTGGTATCAATGTCCTTAACTACTTTCGCCTTCAAAATTTTTTCCAAGACCTTGCATACTACAGATGTCAAACTGACTGGCCTGTAGTTGCCTGGATCACTTCCCCCCGCCCCTTTTCTTAAAGATAGGAACTATGTTAGCAATTCTCCAGTCATACGGTACAAACCCTGAGTTTACAGATTCATTAAAAATTCTTGCTAATGGGCTTGCAATTTTATGTGCCAGTTCCTTTAATATTCTTGGATGAAGATTATCTGGGACCCCTGATTTAGTCCCATTAAACTGTTCAAGTTTGGCTTCTATGTGGTAATATCTACCTCCATATCCTCATTCCCATTTCTCATCCTACCATTATCCCTAAACTCCTCATTAAAGACTGAGGCAAAGTATTTGTTTAGATATTGGACAATGCCTAGATTATCCTTAACCTCCACTCCATCCTCCGTGTTTAGCGGTCCCATTTCTTTCTTGGTCTTCTTATTTATATGGCTATAGAACCTTTTACTATTGGTTTTAATTCCCTTTGCAAGGTCCAAATGGCTTTTGGCCTCTCTCACTTTATCCCTACATGTTCTGACCTTAATAAGGTAGCTTTCCTTGCTGATCACTGCCATCTTCCACTCTTTGTAGGCTTTCTGCTTTTTCTTAATCACCTCTCTGAGAAGCTTGCTCATCCAGCTTGGTCTACAACTCCTGCTTATGAATTTTTCCCCCTTTCTTGGGATGCAGGCTTCTGATACTTCAAGTCAAAGTTGCAGAAACTAATACCAGGCCTCCTCCACCTTTAGATCCCCAAGTTCTTCAGTCCAATCCATTTCCCTAACTAATTTCTTTAATTTTTTTAAGTTAGCCCTTTTGAAATCAAAAACCCTAGTCAGAGATCTATTTTTGTTTATCCTTCCGTTTAGTTTAAACTGAATTAGCTCATGATCGCTCAAACCAAGGTTGTCCCCTACAACCATTTCTTCTATGAGGTCCTTGCTACTCACCAAAACCAAATGTAAAATGGCATCCCCTCTTGTTGGTTCAGCAACTACTTGGTGAAGGAATCCATCAGCTATCGCATCTAGGAAAATCTGAGCCCTATTACTATTACTAGCACTTGTCCTCCAGTCTACGTCTGGGAAGTTAACGTCTCCCATGATCACACAATTCCCATTAGTCTTTACTTCATTAAAAACATTACAAAGGTCTCTATCCATATCCAAATCAGATCCCGGGGGTCTATAGCACATCCCAAGCACTATTCAGGGGAGGCTCTAGTAGCTTTCTTCCCCAATGTGATTTTTGCCCAGACAGACTGTCTTATCCATTCCATCCCTTCTCATTTCTTTACCTTCTACCTCATCATTGATATACAATGCAGCTCCACCACCTTTGCCTTTATTTCTGTCTTTTCTAAACAGCACATACCCTTCAATACCTGTACTACAGTCATGACTACTATTCCACCATGTTTCTGTTATCCCTATAATATCCAGTTTCACTTCCTGTACCAGTAACTCTAGTTCCTCCATTTTGCTACCTAGGCTCCTCGCATTGATGTACAAACATCTTAATTCTTGCTGTTTGGCTTTGCTCACATTCTTTACTCAATTAGGCCCAGACATTCTACCACCAGTATCACCTATTAGAATGATATCTACACTACCCTTCCTCTATATGTCCATTCTCCTACCCATGCCTGTATTCTTTCTTTCTTCGTTTTCTTCCCTCTCGATGTTAAAATCTGGCATGGAGATTACCTGGACATCTCCCCCCCCCAATTCCTAGTTTAAAGCTCTCTTAATCAGTCATACCAGCCTCCATCCTAGAAGTCTATTTCCCTCCCTATTCAGGTGAAGTCCATCCCGAGAGAACAGTCCTCTGTCTATGAATGCCTCCCAGTGGCCATACATCCCAAAGCCCTCCTTATAGCACCACTGCCTGAGCCATCTGTTGATCGTCATAATCTTGTCACACCTTCATTGCCCTTCTCTAGGAACAGGCAGAATCCCACTGAAGATCACCTGAGCCTTGATTTCCTTAAGCGTCTTCCCCAGCTTGGCATGGTCTCCCTTGATACATTCCAGCAAGAATCTAGCCGTATCATTTGTTCCCATATGAATGACAATCAGCGAATTCTTTCCTGCTCCCGTTAGGATCCTCTTCAGCCTCAGGTCCACATCCCGTATCTTAGTACCCAGCACACCCTTCTGTTCTCTGGATCAGCTCTGGTTACAGGCCTGTCTATTCTTCTCAGTAAGGAGTCCCCAGTCACATAGACCTGCCTTTTCCTGGTGACGGTGTGATTCTCCAGTCTATCCCCTGTTCCCTCTGGCTGCAAGTCCCCTCGATTCCTATTTACCCTTGCAATCCTCCGCAACCCATCCTGTATCCTCCTGGGGCTCATCTCCATTGACTCTTCCCCTCTTCTTATAGGACTAGCTGCTCTTCTCTTCTTCCTTGCCCTCTCTCCTTCAGCGACCACCTGCTGTGCCCCTTCTTCATTTTCCAATTCCACAAACCTGTTCCTGAGCTCTATTTCTCCTTCACTAGCCTGTTGTTTTCTCTGCCTGGTTCTCTTAGTCACATGCTTCCACTGTCCACTTTCCTCACCCAGCAGTCTCCTCTCAGAATTCTTTGCTCCTGCTTCCATCTGCAAGTCTGAGCTTTTCCATTCAGACTCCTCAGGTCTTTGCTCCATCACCCACTCGAACCCCCTTTTAAACTCAACCAGAGTTTCCACCTGCATCTCCAATCCTCGAATCTTTTCGTCCATCAGCTCTATCAGGCAGCACTTCATGCAGATGAAACTCTTATCAGGTACCCTCTCCAGAATAATGTACATGCCGCAGCTTCCACATCCAGTCATCTTCATTGTATCTTCCACTGCTTGGGTCACCACCACTGCTGCCTCTGTATCGGTCATAGGCTTCCCACCTAAATCTTGTAAATCTGGGAAACACAAACCAAACCACACCACCACCACCACCACCAAAACAACCCCCCCCCCCCCAACAAGCACCAAAACACTGCTAGAACACCGCACACTCTCTTCACTAGCCTGTCTGTTCCTCTGCCTGCCTCTCTTAGTTTTCCCCCAAACTCCCCCTGTGTACTTCCAATCAAACTCCCCTGTTTACAGCTCTGTTTGCTGGCTCCTGTGCTGCTGTCTAATGATGTTCCAGACAATTTTCTGATAAGTGCAACATGAGAACTGACCTTATCATGGGTATTCTCAAGGTGTTGTCAAAAGGTCAAGCTCCAGTCCAGTGTAATGTCAAGATAATTTGGGTTAGCCTTGGATTACGCTTTCACCCCAGAATGGCACATGAAGTTTGGTATTAGCCATTTTATTGTTCAGATGGAAAGCAGTTACCATAGGGTTTTTTTTAAGTTTTTTTTCCTTCCTTCCCAGATTAGGCCTAAATTTCCAGCATTGGAAATAAACCATTGTGGTAAGATCTTGGGTTAGGATGCATCTGATGGTACGAAGGCTTGTATGCTGAACAGCTAGGGCAATATCTTTTGTTGCCACTGAAAGGTTGGTCTCCCAACCTCAGACCATATTTCAGTAACACAGATTGCAATACTTCCTAATTTCACATACAATGACAGTACATAAAATCCAACAGGATATTAATGTTCATCAGATCATGACTTTGCAAATGATACCTCACAAGGCATGCATTGTACCAAACACATCATAATCATATCATCTTGGTGAAAATGGGGGGGTGGGTTTCCAGGGTGCTACTTTGAGGAACAACGTGTCACACTGGACTCTTCCCAGATCCAGCTGGTTAGGATACATGTACGATCCAAATAGAACAGATTGGCAACCATCCACTAGGGACAGTCAGCCACGACTGTGACAATCAGTTTGTAAAGAAGTTTGACTAGAGTGTAATCTGTCTCCTTTACGCCATGTACCAACAGTCATTGTTATGGTTAATGCTCTTATCACACAGAACTCCTTGCCTTTAATGATATCTTCCTCAATTAATGCTCCAGAGTTTTTTGAAACAAACTCACAAACATGGAAGGTTCCTAAATGAGGACAATGATTGCTTTCTCAAATAATAAAACTACAGGGTGTGTGACCAGTATGCTCCCATCAGAATTGCAGCTTGCAGTTCTACCTATCTTGCCTCACTAAACTCTCCCATTAAGCTCTCTCCATATGTACTTATTGTAGGATTTCCATCTATTTATACATGCCTGCTGGGCAAAATAAAATACTTGGCATTCAAATAGCACTTTCTATATACCATTCAATTTCCATAGTGCATAGTGGCTTTGTACTTGGATTGTGATGGAACACACTTGCGCACTGAAAAACGCCACACTGTATTGGTGCAGCTTCATTACTTATTGATATAACATCATGATACTGAGAGGCCTTGAAATAAGGTTAAGTCTCTTTAATTGCCCTGAGAGCTAACTGTACAGATATATATTTATGGATGGGTGGCAACTCTGTGCCCAAGTCAGGTACCTCCCCAAGTTTGTCAAAGAATATCAATTCTCCAACTGAGAAAAATATCTTGCCTCCTCAAGTCTCACAATATAGTCATGGTGTGACACTCTGTACCTCAGAATAACACCCTGGAGCCCCTATATTTACCACTGTGATAGGATTATGATATATTTTGTAAAACGCATTCCTTGTGAGATATTTTAAAAGTTTTGATCTGTTGAACATTAGTATCCTGTTGACTGCTATCCCTCTTTGTGGCAGCTGGAAGAAAGTATAAAAAAGTGGCAGTAACATCACATCATTACTTGGCCAATCTCTCTCCCTCCCCCATCCCCTATCAACACCTGGAAGACAAGATTTGAACTAGGAAGATTGATCCCAGGCTGAAAGAAAATTCAGTCTGAGTATTGAGAACTACAGCTGCCTGGAGCATCTACTAGGATGAGACATAGTTCGAGTCAAATCATGCTTAGTCTGTTAAAGTTAGAATTTAGACTGCATTTCCATTTTTATTTCTTTTGGTAGCCAATTTTGATCTATATGTCTGCTATTTATAATCATTTAATATCTATCTTCCTGTAGTTAACAAATATGTTTTATATTTTACCTAAAACAGTATGTTTTTGATTAAAGTGCTTGGGGAATCTCAGCTTAGGTTAACAAGGGCTGTTACATGTCCACTACCCATTTGTTGGAGTGGCAAATTAATTAATGAACTTGTGATGTTCAAGGGAGTCTTGAGCAGTGTAAGACAATATATTCCCGGGGTGCAAGGCTCAGAGCTGGGGTGATTTCCTGTGCATTTCTCTGTAGGATTCATGACTGGGTCAGGAAGTATTCATGAAATATAGCTTGGTGTGGGGCGCCACATGCTGATGGCTGAGTGAACACAGCGCCTTGAGGTGTGCTGCTGCTTGTCACTGTCAGCTTTGTGAGAGACACCCCAAGGTGGAGAGTTAAGGGAGCACAGTGGTCACCCACAGTTCCAGGTTGTAACCTGGGGATTCCATCACAGTGGTGCAGCTAGGGTGACCAGGTGTCCAGTTTTTGGCACAGTACCACTGACTGGGCCATTGATTGTTCAGTTGGCGGCACTGTGCAGCAAGGCTGGCAGGCTCCCTGCTAGTCTCCGCGCCTCGTGGCTCCCCAGAAGTAGCGGCATGTCCCCTCTCTGGCTCCTATGTGTAGGAGCAGCCAGGAGACCCTGCACATTGTCCCCCACCCCCGCAGCTCTCATTAGCCAGGAACCGCAGCCAATGGGAGCAGTGGCAGCGCCTGCGGATGGGGCACCGCGCAGATCTGCCTGGCTGCTCCTCCGCATAGGAGCCGGAGGGGTGACAACCCCTTGCCCCAGCCCTGATCCTCCTCCTGCCCTCTGAACCCCTTAATCCCAGCCTAAAGCACCCTCCTGCACCTAACTCCTCATCTCCAGCCCCAACCCAGAGCCTGCACCTGCAGCCAGAGCCCTCACTCCACCTCCCCACACCCCAACCCTGTGCCTCATCCTTGATTCCCCTCCCGCTTTCCAACCTCCTCAGTCCCAGCATGTTGCACCCTCCTGCACCCCAAACCGCTCATCCCTGGCCCCACCCCAGAGCCCACGCCCCCAGCCAGAGCCCTTACACACACACACACTCCTCTGCCCCAGCCTGGAGCCTCCTCGTGCACCCCAAACCCCTCTTTTTCGCCTCACCCCAGAGCCTGCATCCTCAGCCAGAGCCCTCACACCCCAACCCCCAGCCCAGTGAAAGTGAGTGTGGGGGGGGGAGAGCGAGCAACACAGGGAGGGGAGATGGAGTGAGCGGTGGGCAGGGCCTTGGAGAAGGGGCAGGGCATGGGCGGGGCCTCAGGAAGGGATGGGGCATGGCAGCGGTGGTCGGTTTTTGTGCTATTAGAAAGTTGGCAACCCTAGGCACAGTGAGCAGGGTGAAATGCACAGACTTGTTCTGAGTGAGATTTTCACTTCATACACTGTTTGAGAGATTTTACTGAGATTTTAAGTGTGGTGACTGAGAACAGTCAAGAGAATGTTACAAGTTTGTTATTTTTTGTTTGCTTATTTCAGGGAAAGGAAGTAGAAACAGAAAAAGCAGAAAGATTGGTGAGTGTGATATAGTTGCAAAGTTACTGCTGTTCAGACTGCAGGGGGCAGAAAGAGAAAAAAACATCAGCAAATCTTGGAGCTAAAAGAACTGGAATTAGAGACCCAAAAGCAAGCTGAGGATTTAGCACATCAGCGGGCCCTAGCTGAAAACCAAGAAGGCTTAGGAGAGAGAGAGAGAGAGAGCGCGCGCGCACACAAAAGCACCAACTGGATCTGGCAATAAGCAGAACCCACACACACCACTGATTCCCACCTCTCCAAAAATCCACAAATGGGAACACAATTGTGTCCTGAGGAGTAATGGGGAATATGTAAACAGGACAAAAGATCTAATGGGAAAATGGTTGAGGGGGAAGATATTGAAAGTTTTGAAGAAATGTTTAACCTTATTACTCAGGAGCATTTCTTGAACATATGTAAAGATGATGTGAAACAGTACCTATGGGACAAAAATGTGAAAAACTGGATGAGATGGTGTCTCTAGCTGTTGCCTTTGAGCAGAACCAGACATCTCTTGAGAGTAAACCATAGAAAGAGGGGTTTAAACCTCATGAGAAGTGAGGTTCCCATTTTACCCCTGGGAATAAGGAGGGTGGCTGGGAGGCTGAACTCTCACTTCCCCAAAACCATTCCTCTATTCCCCATTCCAAGTCTCCTGTGAAAACAGAAGAGCCCAAAAGGTGCTATCACTGTGATTCCACTGATCATCTGAGGAATAAATGCCCTGTGTTGGGAGGAAGCAGGCAACAAACAGCCAATATTAATGTTGCTGTTCTCAACACAGGTTTCAGAGTAGCAGCTGTGTTAGTCCATTCTATATGCATCTGAAGAAGTGGGCTGTAGTCCACAAAAGCTTATGCTCTAATAAATTTGTTAGTCTCTAAGGTGCCACAAGTACTCCTGTTCTTTTTGTTCTCAACACAGAAGCTCCTCGGGCACCTATCACTTATCATTTTGGTTTTGTGATATTAGCCTCTGCAGAACCAGACATGGAGCACATTAAGGGGTTGTCAAAATTAATGGTAGAGAGCCCCTGGGGTGCAAGCCTGGGGGGCTGAGGTGATTGACTGGTGCCTCTCTCTGTATGATTCATGAGTGGCTCAGGGATCATTCATGTAATACAGCTGGGTGTGGTTCCACTTGCTGATGGCCGACTGATCACAGTGCCTGGAGGGATTTGTCACTGGCATAGCTTTGTTAAAGAGCCTTGGCTAAAGAGTTGCACCCCAGGGATCCCGTCATACATGAGTTGGTCACTTATAGGATTGAATTAAAATTGTGGGTCTTTCATTCAAGGACAACTGTAAAGAAGTGGCAGTATAGCAGTAGCACCCGAAACACAAGAGATATGGAATGCTTGAGTAGAAGCCGAACCCTGGCATCCAATGGGTTTCAAATGCAGCAGGCAGAGCATTGATTGGTGGAACTGTTTTTATCAATGTGCATTTAAGAGAAGGAACAGAGAGAGACACCGAAGTGATAAGAACACCACGCAAACAGTAACAGAAGTGCTGGTAATGTGACTTTGAGAGAAACATAAAAGAGGAACATTTTGGGGCACAGAGTGCTGGCTGGAATGGCAGATTTGGAACAGCGAGAAAGAGGATCCATCTCCTGCTGTTTGGAAGTCAACCCAAATTTGGCCAAATTAAAAGCCTTTGAAAAGTTGGAGATGACACATGCTCAGAGACTTTAAAATTTAGCAGCTAAATTCCTCAAGATTCCATCCACATTGAGAGTGGTCCGGACCAGCCAGGGCCGGCTCCAGGCACCAGCCAACCAAGCACGTGCTTGGGGCAGCACCTTTTAAGGGGCGGCCAATCTTGGGGTGACAGGGGGCGCTCGAGGTGTTTTTTTGTTTGGTGGGGCAGCGCTCAAGGTTTTTTGTTGTTGTTGTTTCAGCCGGGCGGTGCTCGGGGGGGGGGGGG